>NW_017670678.1:325317-423826 GCF_001879085.1 Nicotiana attenuata
GTAAAGACATCCTTTGTAAATGTATTTTTGGGAATGCAAAAAGATCCCTTTGCTTTAAGTCTTCAAATTTTATTTTTCAGTGCTTATGCAAAGTTAATCTTTGAATTTTGATGTCGACTCTTTGGAGCCCATACTCAGAGTAACCGAGATCCTCGAGATCGGGCACCATCTCGAGGCTAGGTTGATAGCTCTTTTAGAGTCCATACTTGTAATGACAGAGATCCTCGAGATCGAGCACCATCTCGAGGCTAGATCGATGTGGGGATCTCGATAGCTTTCGAGCGCTGTATGACAGTGTCATTCACATGACATGACCGCGAAGTGAATGGGGTGGTCCCACCGGTACACTTCCCCAAAAGTGGTAATGGCATGGTCAGAATTAACTGGCCTTCAGAATAGGCGAACAGTCGCCGCTTGCTCTATATATGTATTTGCTTTCTTCTTATTTGAGGATTCCGCTACTTTGAGAAACTATCTTTTTTATAGAGCTCTCCTTCCTTGCGTCAGTTCTTTTACCATTTTAACTCAAAGCTTTCGCCTAAGTTTTCATTTCCCTTTTCTTGTTTCACCATTGTTATGGCTGCTACACCCAAATCTGTTCACCAAGAAAAGGAGAGTTCTGCCTCTGCTTCCCGCTCGATCGGTGGTACACCGCCGGCGTCCGATGAGCTAGCCTCGAGATGCTTTGTCTCGAGGAGGGACTTTACTTTAGAGAGACCTCCCAATGTTCAGGGCCATCGGGAGCATGCATCGAGTTTCATCTCATCAATAGGAATAGGAACACCTCGAGGCAGTTAGGAGAGACTGCGGATGGGGAGAAAAGGTGGTAGTGCAGGTACCTTCCCTGGAAGAGAACATCATAGATCATGTAGAAGGGTTTTTGAACGTATACACGTACCCCTTTACATTGGGCCCTCTCGATAGAGTCGTGCTCGAGTTTTGTAGAAGATATCGGGTTACCCTGGCACAGGTTCACCCGTCGTTTTGGAAGATAGCGTTGATGATAAGGTTCTTTGCAGAGAAAGTCGGGCTCGAGTTCACCCTCAGCCATCTTATTAGATTGTACCTGCCCTTGCATTATCGAGGCTTGATTACGCTATGACGTTGATCCACCCGGCCCTTTGTTACTAGTAATGAAGAAGACGGGGACCGAGGGTGGATGAGCCAATTTGTCTGAGTGCGGACTGTTGACATTATCCCTGTGGAGTTCCTGCCATTCCCTGAGAAATGGAATTTCACACGTAAGTGGTACACTTGTGCTTTTGTCATTCTGTTCATAGTGGAGGCAGACTCCGTAAAGGTGTTTTCTTTCTCTTTCCACAGCAATCCCGTGGTTGCCATACGAGGTCCCCGATCTGGCGGATTAGACTCGAAAACTAGCAGCTTGCTCGACCTACGATGAGCGTAAGTGGCGAGACCTGTCGAAGGTTAGATGGGAGGCAAAACACCACGGTGAGTACCATATGATTCTTTTCTTTAAGGAGTATTTCCCTCTGTGATTCCTAACTTCTTTACTACAGGCGTTGGAGAATTTTTCGAGATGAGACTATGCCTTCTCGGAGAGGACAGAGGATCATCGACTTCGGAGCCGAAGAGCGATAACAAGCGTAAGAAATCCTCGGTGGGCGAGGAGATTTATAGTGAGGCAGGGTCTATCCGGAGGCGTATAGGAGATGCAACTGTTGAGGTGGATCATGTACCTATAGGCCGTCGTGCGAACATAGGTGCAACAGAAGAGAAATCCCTCAGGCTTCTTTGTGATAGAAGGGAAAAGGAGTTGATACAACTTCGGTACGAGATGAATCGAAACCAGAACTATGAAGGCCGCCTCGAGAGACAGGTAACCTTTGTTTCGAGGGGATGCATGTCTCTTCTTCTATTCTCGGAGATTAATATTTTGATACTTCAGTTGTAGAGAAAGACGGAGGACCTGGAATGCCTTTGGGGCAAATATGGTCAGGCCAAGTATGAGTGTAACGATCTAAGGGCTCAGATAGATGCCCAAGTTGCGGCCAAGAAGAGTGTTTTGGCCAAGGTTTCTGCCCTCGAGGTGCAACTCCGGAATGCTCGTGAAAATAGCTCGATCCAGACGAGCAGGATTGTAAGGCTCGAGTCTGAACTTTTGAAGATGAAGGCCGAGGTTGTGGATGCCCGGGCTGAAGCTGAAGAGATTCGAGCTAAGGCTGTTAAGAAAGTGGCTGTCTATTTAAAAGATGTTGCCGATGCTCGAGCTAAGTTGAGAGGGGCTTCCGATCGGGAGAAAAGAAGAAATGAATATTCCCGGTGCAGATCCCGGATGGAAACCCTCGAGGAGATCCACGCTAGGGGCTTCGATCTCTCGGAAGAGATAGAGCAGGCCAAGGCGGATGAATACGACATCAAGTTCCTCGTATCCGATGCCGAAGATAATGAGGAAGATGTCGATGGAGCCGTAGTCCCCGAGGGGAAAGTAAACTAGGCTTTTCCTTTCTGTTTCTGCATACAATGCTCTTAGAGAACATTGTAAATGAAGCCTTGTATTATTTCACATATACATATAAAAAGAAACCTTACGGTTTTCCCTTTTCATGAATTTTCCTGTTGCTTGTGTATGTCTTTCTTTTGTTTTGAATTTTGACGCTTGTCAATGATTAGCCAGATGAATTGGACTTCGAGGAAAAACCCTTAGGTTTACAAATCGGCCCTGGGGCTTGTTGGGCTGGCCCGTAGGTTCTTACGCATTTTCCCTTAGGCGCTTTTTAGTTAACCGTTTCAGGCTCAATCTTCGAGTCGGTTTTCAACTCTAGCTCATCGACCCTTAATTTTTTGAATTTTAAGCTGGATCTCAGGCTCTTACGCGTTGGGTTGGTACGACCTCTAATATAGGCTGGAGCTTAGGCTCTTACGCGTTGGGTCGGTTCAACCTCTAATATAGGCTAGCGCTTACGCTCTTACGCGTTGGGTCGGTACGACCTCTAGTATAGGCTTTATTTTTCTCTCGTCAAAGACTTTTTGAAGTTTTTGTGTTCGTCCGACTCTTCGATGGTTCGATAAGAATCACGATTGTGAGTCGTTATGTGACGATAAATGAGCACCTCAGGAGGTTTCGTTCGGTGGCTGAATTGTTTCGAAGCCTTTCCATTGTTTGGAGCTGACATAATTGATGCTCTATTGCTTATGCTGAGGGTAGCCTGATCAACCGGTTATTTTCAAAGTATTTTCGAAGTAATTGAAGGCTTGTGATTTTATGGCGACTGTCGGGCGTCCCCGAGTCGCGTTAGTTTGGCCGGAGCCTTATGACCGTAGTCATTGTGTTTGGCCGTAGCCTTTTAGTCCCTGAGTGAGGTAGCCTCGGCGTTTATATCGAGGGTATGCCTTTTTAGAGGTCTTACAAGTTCGAATATACAGCCTTGACTTTAAGAGCGGGATTATGCCTTTTATAAGGTCTTATAAATTTGAACATGCCTTACTTAAGGTCTTACAGATTCTTTGGTTACTTGTCACAAGTATAATTCATGCCTTGCTTGAGGTCTTACAGATTTTGTAATGCCTTATGGAGGTCTTATGAGTTCGAGGTTGCCTTATGGAGGTCTTACATTTTCTAGTATTGCCACATGGAGGGCTTTTGGGCTCGAGGTTGCCCGCTTAGGGTTTTATGGCCTCGAATTTTTGATAGCTCGATGGGGTGACGATCGGCGACAATCCTCGAGACATCGAAAGTTTTTGGCTCTAGAGCCGTTCTTTGTAAACTTGATGTTGCCTCATTGAGGGCTTATGAGCTCAAAGTTTCCAGCCCGGAGGTCGTACGGCTTCGAGTTTTTGATGTTAGTTCCCGAGTGTTCGGGAAATTTCTGGCACTGGGCCGTTTCTTGTAAAAATAGCAAACTTCTTTGAAGCGCAATGCATTTTGATGGTAAAAGATACTCCTTTGATTAATTGGTACAAGTATATATAACGCGAAGCGTTTTGATGGTAAAAGATACTCATTTGATTACTTGGTACAATTATACATGTTTTCGTCGTCGAGGGTTCGATTATTCTATGCGGACACGGTTCATTTGACCGTTTGGCCCGATACATCATTTTTCTATCGAGACCCTCTTTGGCTCACCTTGATTTCTCTGGGGAGGTGATCTCCCGGGGGGATGCCCCCCAGTATTCGAGGTTGATTGAAGAGGAGCCTTGAATACTTGTTAAGTTCTCCTTAGGTAGCATATAGATGTTGCCTCGTTAAAAACCTTGCCGGTAAAAACCCTTCTTAGGATAAAATCTGATCGAAGGAAAAGAGTGCAACGCATGCTTTAAAACCTAAGGTCTTCAAGCTGGAAGGTGCTTCGATTTTTCTAACTGGACACCTGCACACAGGTTAGTATAAGACGTAAATAAAAAGGGAGACGGTTATACCTTAGTAGTGATGGCGTTTCGAGCCTCGATATGCTTCAACTGCTCGCTTCGGGGATGCGGTACGGTCCTTTGCTCATTCACTCGAGTGCAGCCGAGAATGCAGCTTGTGATTGCTACTTCGCTGTTTGCTTATCCTTTGGCTCCTTCGATGTTGAAGGTGTCGATGCCGGTGCCACATCGTGCACCGCGAACATCTCTCTTGCTGCATGCTGCATGCTGCTCCCCGTATACCATTTTTACTCCGTCCTTCGTTGGAAACTTCATCATTTGATGAAGGGTTGATGGTACCGCTCTCATGCAGTATCCATGGCCTTCCGATCAAGGCATTGTACCTCATGTCTCCTTCGATGACATGAAACTTGACATTTTAGGTTGTGCCGGCCACGTTGACCGGGAGGGTGATCTCCCCTTTCGTTGTCTCGCTCGCCATGTTGAATCCGTTGAGGACTCGAGAGGCGGGCACGATCTGGTCGAGCAGTCCGAGCTGCTCCACCACCGTCAACCTGATAATGTTGGCCAAGCTACCTAGATCCACAAGCACACGTTTAATTTGAAATGTATTCACAAGAAAAGAAATTACCAATTTGTCGTTATGAGGTTGAGACAGGGCCTTACTCTTCGCTGAATGTGAGAGCGTCCTCGGTTATGTAACCTCGAGTCCGCTTTTCCCTGGTGATGGATATTTTTGTTCATTAGACAATGGGTTCCTGTGGGATGTCGATTCCTCCAACGATCATGTGGATGACATGTTGTGGCTCTTCAGTTTCATTTTTCCTGTTCGCCTCTCTTTCCCGAAATTGATTTTTGGCTCGCTCGCTCAGGAATTCTCGGAGGTGCCCTTTATTGATTAGTCGGGCTACTTCTTCTCGGAGTTGTCTGCAATCTTCGGTCTTATGACCGTGTGTGCCATGAAATTCGCACACCAGGTTAGGGTTCCTTTGCGACGGATCTGATAGTATGGGTTTTGGCCACCTAGTGTCTTTGATCTTACCTATGGCTGATACGATGTCTGAAACATCAATGTTGAAGTTGTACTCAGATAATCGGGGTGCCTCCGTCGGTCCTGTGTGTCTATCGAATACGGCTCTGCTCAAAATCCCCGAGGATTCTGACCTCGATCTGCCCTTCGGTCGTTTCGGGGTATGTTACGCCTTGGGGCGTTTCTTCGCTCTTCAGTGTACGGTTGGTACCTTTCCTTGTTTGGCCTTGGTTCCTTTGCCAGGAGCCTGCTAGGATAAATTGAGCCCGAGGGGGCTCCCCAGTTGGTCGTCCTCGACCCTAATCTTTGAATGATACCGATTGTGGACATCCGCCCAAGTCACAGCGGGATATTCAACCAAGTTCTGCTTTAGCTGCTTCGAAGCTATCGGGCTTTGTTAGTTCAAACCTTGGGTGAAGGCCTGCACTGCCCAGTCATCGGAGACTGGTGGTAATTCCATTCGCTCCATTTGAAAGCGAGATACAAACTCCCGTAGCATCTCGTTTTCTCTTTGTTTGATTTTGAAGACGTCGGATTTCCTTGTAGCAACCTTGATGGCACCGGCATGTGCCTTTATAAAAGAATTTGCCAGCATGGCAAATGAGTCTATCGAATTCGGGGATAGGTTGTGATACCACATCATGGCCCCTTTTGAAAGTGTCTCTCCGAACTTTTTTTAACAAAACGGATTCAATCTCGTCGTCCTTCAGGTCATTTTCCTTTACAGCACAAGTGTAAGCAGTGATATGCTCGTTGGGGTCCGAGGTTCCATTGTACTTCGGGAGATCGGGCATTCTGAATTTCTTCGGGATGGGCTTTGGAGCAGCACTCGACGGGAATGGCTTTTGTACGAATTTCTTTGAATTTACACCCTTCCGAATCGGGGGTGCGCCCAGGATCTGATCGACCCTTGAATTGTAGGTCTCCATCTTTTTGTCATTAGCTTCTATCTTCTTTTCGCCTGATTCAATCCTCTTTGTGAGGTCCTCGAGCATATTCATAATAGCGGGGTCGGCTGCTGACCCGTTGTTGCTCGATCTTTCTGGTACCTGTTCGGTTCGAGGAGCCATTTTCGGTGCTGCTGTGCTTGGAGTTTTTTGGTGGCTTTGCAGTTGAGCAATCACCAGTTGTTGTGCCTGCAACATCTCAAAAATGACGTGAAGGCTAACCTCTCGTTCCTCCCGAGCTGGGGTTCTCTGAGCTTCTTGTTAGTTTTCTTGGCGTATACTCCCGTTAGTGTGGGAGCTTATATCGACGTGTTGTGCGTTGCGTGAGCCCACATCCACGGGGATTGGTTCTGGTGCGTCCTTAGGGTTTCACAGTGGTACACCGGCGCCTGGAACAGCTACACCATTCTCTGCATGGTCCTCAGGACCGTTGTTTTCATGTGCATTCACTGAGTTAGACATTTTGACCTGAAATCAAAGATTCTTCGACAAGAAAAAGTGTGAAGAATAACTTGTGTTTTAAATAAACCAGCACGAAAACAATCACTATTATTTTTAGCCTCACGGTGGGCGCCAAACTGTTTACCTTGAAAATGGTAATTACAATTAAATTTAATTTTTTGTGGTTCTAAAAATACGTAATTTTTTTTAATGCTAGTTGTTAGGCGGTAGATGCTGAGTGTGAGCTAGGAAAGTAAAGTAAGAGTGAGAGGCAGTGTTGTTATTCAAACCGAACGGCTGCGAATCGGGGTCTCGGACTGGCCTAAGCTGGGCCTCGAGGTTGAGCTAATGAGCTTGACTGGGGATGATCGATGAATGACTAACAGTTCCAAGGGCCTCAACGATGGCTCTTTATGATCAATGATGAATAATAAATGAGGAAACAATCAACGAAACACAATAAATATAAGCAATAAATCAAAGAAAAGACAATAGAGAATGTTTTAATTAAAGAGCAGAGAATGTTCTTGTTCTTGTATTGAATATCCTGTGTGCAAGAAATAACAAGGGTCCCCTTTATACAGGAGGGGGAATCCCAACATAGTACAGGTGCATTTATTACAAAGATATGCGACTGGTACAACCATTTATTACAAAGATATGCGGCCGGTACATCCATTTAATGTCTCGTACGGACTTGTACTATTCTTGTAGACGTGGTCAGCTCTAACACGTGCCTTCGGAATTTCCTGCTTGTCCATCATAGCCACCGATTTGCATTGCCCCGAGGTCGAACATAGGGAACCCTCGGGGTCGAACCTCGAGCTGTTCCTCGAGCCTTCTGGAGACGGGCTATGGAGCGTCATAATGATCATAAAATTGGACTCTTCGATTTTAGCCGTATACACAATAAACAATCGGGAAACTACCAGCTATGTCCATTTATAAGTAGCTTAATTCAAAAATTGGCCAATTCATAAAATATTACTAATATTAGCCAATTAGCTATTTATAGCCAAAAAATGTGCTTTCTTTTGAGTGGGTGTTATTAGAATAGATTGGGTACATCTTAAGGAGCTTGAATCTCAGTTTTGGGATGATTTGATGGAGTTTTGAGGTGGTTTGAATTGAATATTCGAAGTAGAAGATGAACATGAAAAAAATAATACGTGTATCACACTGTGTATCATTTGTGTATATATCATATTTGTATCAAATATGTATCACATGTATATCCATGTATACCTGTGTGTGAGATATATGCGTGATACATGTGTCGCAGAAGAATTTCTTGAACTCGATTTTAATACGAATTTTGATACCAAATCAGTCTGAATCACCTCCAATCTTCCTCAAATTTTGTATATTAACTCACATGTATGTTTTTAATGAATTTCAACCATACCCACTGAAAAATGTCATTTTTTGCCTAAATTTTGGAATATTGTATATATATTTTTTGTATTTTATCCCCTTATTTGCTACATCATCCATGGAATTTTCTTTTTGTCTTGCATCTAATGTTGCTGATCACACTTAAAAATATGGAAGCAGATCTTTGCGTGTGATTCTTGGAGAGAAAGAACCTTATTTATTTGGGTTTTCAATTTTTGTTGCTTGGCTAGTTTTGATAAATTTATGGTAAATGGCTAGACGTTTGTAAGTTGGGACTTATTTGGAACATTTAGGTAAGATTCCCTAAACAATATTGCATTCATATATGCATTTCAGTCGACGATTTGCCGGTCGTTTTCATAGTTAAAGTTGGGCCTGTGTCCGCTGCACGCTTGGTGGTTTTATGATTGAGATTTTTTCATTCCTATACACTATTGGAAACTTTATAACCCTAAATGTTCATGTTTAGTAAATTACCCTACCTACACAAGTTTTGTTTACAAAATATATACATTCCACCTTAAAAGACTCCTAATCCATTATTAGTGCCTTTAATTAAGGGATTTAGTTACACCCTTTTTTTTTCCTCTCCTCTCTCCCCTCTTCTCTCCAGATTCTCTCTTTCTCCCCATATCTTGTTCTTGATCTTCTATTGGTTTTTTAACTTTCAAATCGACCACGTCTAAATGGTTAAACATTACAGATTTCAATTTTTTTTCGTTTTTCTTTTTGAACGGTTTCAGCATTCTGTTGTATAAAGACTTGTATCTTTTCAAAGGGTTCCTCACTAGCAAAACATTAAAGTCGAATTAAAAGGGTTCTTCACTAGCAAAACTCTAGAACTGCTGGAGTGTTAACTTGAAACAATACAATTAAAGTGATTCTGTAAAATAAAAGCAATAATCAATTCATGTTCACTCTACTTTTATAGCGAAAACATATTAGCTCAGGATTCGTAAAGAACTTTTATCTGTTTCTTGAGTGAGAAGCTGGTGAAGAAATGAAGTTAGAGTTCAAATTTAATACGCACGATAAGCGAAATATCTCGAGATCACTAAATCAATCCACATCTAAATCCTGTATTCAAGTAGGCACAACGTTTTTGCATTAAAAAAAATTTCGCATAAGAAATGGCACTATCATCGATAAGGAAAAATGAATGACAACTATGTTCATATAAAATCTCAATATCAAAAGGAGTATATGACTGCATTTTTCAGTTTCTTGCTTTTATTTAAGTTTTTGCTCAGTACTTCAACCACCATATCCATATGGGAAAGTCATGAAAAAGCAACAGAATGCTGCTTACAAATTAGCAATCTCACATAGAACAGTTACTCAAAATGAGGAGGAGAAAATAAGTGAATTGGAAGAAAACAGAAAAATAAAGCAACAAATAAGAGATAATATAAATTGGGAAATCAGAGTGAATTTGGGGGAATTCACTATGTTGTTCAACTTTCATACAATATGTCTTTTGTATATTTTGTATCTGATTTATACATAGTAAAAACAAATTTCATACAACTAATTATATATTAATTTATCTACAACTCATCTACAATTTATCTACAACTTTCACAAATTATTTCTAACCAGTTAAATACAACTACAATAACATACAACTTAAATTTAAATTTTATACAATATGTCTTTTGTATATTTTGTATCTGATTTATACATAGTAAAAACAAATTTCATACAACTTATTATATATTATACAACTTATCTATAATTTTTATACATTATTTCTACTCAGTTATATACAACTACAATATCATACAACTTAAATATAATTTTAATACAATGTTGTTCAACTTTCATACAATAGTTAAATAAATAAAAGAAAAATATATAAACAACAAAATACAACTTTTCTACAATTTTTCTATAATTTTACTACAATTTCGTAAATATATCATGTCTTCTTCTTCTCAATCTGAAATTCAGCCAAACCCAAGTCTAATCTTCACCAGAACCCCTCGAAATTGAGATATAAACTCCAAATCATATTCCCAATTGTTTGCAACAACATCCAATCCAAACAAATAATGATTTTTGAAAACCCAAATTCGAATTTAAAGCTTCAAAGCTTTTTAATGGCTGTCAATGGTGGAATTGCTGCTCTCTTTTCCTTTGTTTTACATTACTGAAATTAGGGATTGAGAGATAGAGAGAGACGTAGAGAGAATTCCCAATTCTTTGCTACAACATCTAATTCAAACAAATAATATTTTTTGAAAATCCAAATTCGAATTCAAAGCTTCAAAGCTTTTTAGTGGTTGTCAATGGTGGAATCGTGATGGGTGCAAGATACGTGGGGGAGGGGGGTGGGATGTGGAGAGAGAAACGTGAGGGAGTGGAAGATATGTTAGAGTAATTTTACGACACTAATTATTATCATTAATTCCCTTAAAATGTACATAAATGATAATTGGGTATATAAAATGTAATTATAGTAAAACTTGAGTAGGGAGGGTAATATAGTTTCATATAGTGTATAGAAATGTAAATATTCCTTTATGATTTTTATGGTGGATTCTTTAAGCGATTAAATTGGGCTCATGTGATAGTAACGGGCCTACTCTAATCTATTCGGCCCTTTCTTGAAATTATATGGAAACACTCAATTTTATTTCGTTTGCTTTCATACACATCGACATTTCTTTGTAGGCTTTCCTATTGTTCCCTAGTTTTAGGTGAGCTTAGTTAATTAAGGATCTAGGATTTAATTTAAATTCACTTCTATACATGCATTGTATATTTATGGGGTCCAAATAGTAGTAATGCAATTATTTTCTCATAATTACGTATCGAATTAGTACTAGTCAATTGTGTCTGTTAAAAAGAAAAACAGAAAAAAGAGGAGAAAACAGAATACTATCATTCAATCAATATGGCATTTAATTGTCGTTTTTAATTACTTGACGGCAATGTACATCTTAAAATCTAGATAGAGATAATAAGCCCCGTAATCTTGCATTTTCCTTTTCGAAATATAGGGAGGTTAGTCTAATACTAATCCATAAACTAATTTGGTAAATCACGACATTGCATAAATTGAAAAAATATATACGGCCAAGGGAAAATTTTCCATTTGAAAGGTTCAGTATCATGACCTAATGTGAGGTGTGTAAATGAATTTTGTTTTAAAAAATTGACGGTTACTTATGTATTTCTCCAAGAAAAAAAATCCTTTCATATACTTTCTTTGACTCCAACTGTAATGTACTCAAGAATTGAAACTAAATTGGAGAGTTTATTAATCAAACGAATTAGTACAATCAGTTACAAGCTTGGGAATCAATACATCAATTCCTAAATCGAACTACCTAATTCAATGGATAAGAAAATTAAGAAGAAGATGAGAGCAGAAGAAGGAGAAGAGACGAGACGAGAAGGGAGCGAAGAGATACATAGAGAGAGAAAGAGAAGTGAGAAGCAGAAGCTACGAAAATGGATTAAAATTCTCAATGCCTTGTTCACCGCTTGCTTGCCTCTATATATTGGTAAGTTCCCACATCGGTGAAATAAGAGTTGAAAGTTATTGACTCACATGAGAACAAGCCCAACACGTGACCTCTTTTGATAACTAATTCCCGATCATAACAATCCTTCCCACTTGAAATTGACCTTGTCCTCAAGGTCATTGTTGAACCATGCTGGCAAAGGTTCTTTGTGATCATAAACTCAAGAGATTTTGTTAAGACTTTGCTCTCATTTAGAGTGCCTTGCACATCATTGTTGCATGGTCTGAAATCGTAGTGAACTACTGGAGTCAAGCCATGACAAAGATAATCAATTGCAGCAGCCAAATTAACACCAAGCATATATTTTCTTCCATAATAACTTCTTCTCTCAAGGTCAAGAACAAGAATAACATTTGCATAACCTCGTAAACTACTTGTACCACAACCTTCAATACTAATAGTTCCACTTGTGATAATCAGGCATGCTAAGAAGCCGGTGGTTGAACTTCCAACAGCTACCATAATTGTTATTGTCAATGGACACAATGCAGTTTTGGCATTTACAAGTCCTCCCTTGAATTCTTCACCCGCAGGGAACATCTCTTCACAACCTTCTACAATTGCTAGTTGGTTTGCACTTTCAAATTTTTTATGCAGTCCAAGTGTTTTCAAGGAACCAGGGATGTAGTGAACATCATCAGTACTTAGTAAATTTTCGTAAGCAGTTATTCTTCCATCTAGAGTCGCTTTACCAAGAGATCCGTAGTAATTCAAAGCTGTCAAGTCCCTTACAGTGAGTCCTTTAGCAACTTATAGCAGCAAACCATGTCCAGCCAATGCATCCTTAAATATGCCTTCACTTGAACAATCATTGAGTGAAAAATTCAAGAGTCGGAAATTGAACCCTTCACTGTATTCTACCTTCATTTCCCATGATTTCAAGAGAGTAACTATCATCAGGCTTCCCGATTCAAGAGCTACAAATTCAAGGAATACCTCCCAACATATCTTCTTATTTGGCCTCTTGCCTTCCCTGTTGTGCCTTTTTTCAAATTCATACACCTGTAACATCAAATATAGAAGTAGCACACATTTCTCATAGAACATTAGCCCATTATCCATTGCCTGGGTCCTTAAGATTGCAATCAATAGTAAAATGGAAGCCACTACACCATTAAACTCATCCCCCTCTCCCGAACAAAAAAACTGCTAAGCAACTATCCTGTAATTCACCAAGAACAGATTTTGTATTTTTCCAGTAGACATCAAACAATCCATTAAGCCGCCTCATAGTCCACTGGTTCACACCCTTAGCAATGTTAGCGAGCCGTATTTTAGTATAATTCAAAGAATACAAATATAAAGGAAACGAGGCACAAGATGCAATTTCTCCATCGAGCAACTCCTTTAATTGATTTAGCCAATCAAACACTATACTTGTATCCCAAATTAGTAACCATGATTGAGAGCTAGCACTCAATAACGAGGGAAATTTAGACTCAATAAATTGCATAAGGCTAATATAGGACACATCAATTGTAGTACCTCCAGGATCAAACAATATAATAGTTTCATCATTCTGATCTTCAGACACGTAAGAGGAGTCCGCAAACAAACATGAAATAGGCGCGACATCTAGTTCGAGCAATTCATCAAACAGCTTGAGTGAATCATGGGATTCCTCACTCCTACCAAACCGGACACCAGTGATTATGCACATAAAATTCTTAGCACATTGTCCCACCATGTGGCGCTCACATAAGAGAGATTCGAGATCAAGACTAAGAGGAACTTGCTGACTTACCTCAATTTCGGCATATTTGGTTGGCTCTAACTTCCTGACGATTTCAAGTGGAGGTATGAAAATTTTGTTCCTTGCCTCAATTTTCTTGAGGCTTAAACATTTTCCAGCATAAGCATCTTCAAGCTTCATGGGTTCTACCATAGGTTTGTTAGGCGCATCAACTGATCTTAAGATACCGACACCTGATGGAACCTCTTGATCGCTAGATTCTCCAACTTCTATTTCCTTTGTTGCACTTTCTTGATCCTCCTTAAGGACATGATAATCAGTTCCCTTATCTTCCACACTGATTCCAAGCATTTCCAAGATGTTGTCCAGTTTCTGATTTAATCCATCCAATCTCTTACCCAATTTATCAAAGTTTGCCCCCATTCGAACCCCATCCGACTGAATTGTCTTTGCAAAATCCTCAAATACGGTTTCTTCTACCATGGTTGCCAACTCGGAAAGGTGCCAAGATTAGGCTCTGATACCAATTGTAATGTACTCAAGAATTGAAACTAATTTGGAGAGTTTATTGATCAAACGAATTTGTACAATCAGTTACAAGCTTGGGAATCAATACATCAATTCCTAAATCGAACTACCTAATTCAATGGATAAGAAAATTAAGAAGAAGATGAGAGCAGAAGAAGGAGAAGAGAAGAGACAAGAAGGGAGCGAAGAGATACATAGAGAGAGAAAGAGAAGTGAGAAGCAGAAGCTACGAAAATGGATTAAAATTCTGAATGCCTTGTTCACCGCTTGCTTGTCTCTATATATTAGTAAGTTCCCACATCGGTGAAATAAGAGTTGAAAGTTATTGACTCACATGAGAACAAGCCCAACACGTGACCTCTTTTGATAACTAATTCCCGATCATAACACCAACCAATTACTAAACTATTTGCATTGTTTCGCTAAAACCAAGAATTTATTATAAATATAATTGTAATTATGGTGAATGTCTATATTTAGAGAGATTCTAGATTTATTACTTAGTGGCTAAGTCACTCTCTCCCTGTAAATAGAGGGATCCTATTCCATTGTAATTCATCCCAAAATTCAATAAGAATCCCTCTCTCTCTTTCTCTGCAATATTGTTCTTGTTCTTTTATTGTTTTATAACACGTTATCAGCTCGAGACTCTAACCAATTGAGTAAAAGCTTTGGGATTGAGTATAATGATTGTCAGTTGTTCCATGAACTTCCTTCATGACCATAAATTCTAGATTTATGTAAGTATTATACCTTATTATTTTCTTTTAAATTCTTAAATTCTATAATTTTATTTTATACACAAGCAAAGATAACAAAGTTTGATTATAACTCTAATAGAGTTTGTAAGAAATTATAACCACTCGAAGTGGTAAAATTTCTCTGTCTTGCCATGATCAAATTCATGTATGATTATGGGCACAAGAAGTGAAAACTCGTCCCATTGAATTTGCTTCATTCTCATTCCCTTAAGAGAATGTGGTAGCAATATGTAATAAGTCTGAAAGAAGACAAAATTATTACTGTGAAGGTATCAATGGATGTGGACGTGGCAATAGACGAAATTATAATCGTCATTATTGTGATAATGAGAATAGTAAGGATTCTCAAAATAATCCTTCACTCTGTGAAAGTAATATTTGTCATCGATTTGACATGAGATTTCATAAAGCACATATATATGATTATGGTCCATTCATGATGTGAATGTGAAAACATGTGATTTATGAATACATATTCATTCTTGAAAGAATATGAATATGCTAGTGGTAGTAAATATACCACACTCACCTCTAGAAGGAGGTTTGGGGGGAAATAAGAAAATAATGTCACTACTATGGCATAAATGGTCATTGGTCACGTACTTATTGTATGCCAAAATATTTTGGCGATGTGATTATTAAAAGACAACGGTAATGCAAGAAACAGATCTTGCATATAATTTTGACCATAACCATTATGGTATAACTTTCTCTTTAAAAGAGATATTCACCATATGGATGTTGATGAATATGTGGTTGTACCAAATTAATTGAGAGCTCTGGAAGAGCCAATTATTACTATTCTGGAGGAATAAAATTGATTATCAATAAGGCATTGTGTTGTAGTAAGTCTCAAAGAAACTTATTGATTTTCTAAAGTATTCGCGAAAGCGGTCGGTTATATTGAGACTATAAATAAAGAAAAGATTTAATATCTTCTATTACTACAACTTGTAGCGGGGTAATATGTATGTGAAAAGATACCCGCTTTATTCTTCAGTTTGTACTACATAAATAAAAGAATACCACAATAAAGTTGAAGTTTATTGATATAAAAACCCATATCATATTAAACTTGGAGTTTATTGAAATAAACTCAAAGTGGTATAAATCTGAAGTTTATCAATATTGATAATTTATTCGGTTGGCATAATTGGTTTAGCCATTTTAATTTAAGTATGATGTGCAAAAATAAAAGAGAGTTCATATGGGTAAATATTAAAGAACTAGAAGTTCTTTACGAATTCTCTTACGTTGCTTGTTCTTATTAATTAATAGACCAACTAAAATTGGGATTGAATCCCATGAATGCTGGAAATATCAAAGGTGAATATGGGCTCATTCATCTGCCATGTATACCACATAAGATGCACCTATGAGATGGTAATATGTGCGATTATTATTAACCCGCAACATGGTATTTGCGAGGTAACTTGCTCAATAATTTAATTTAGAGCATAATTTCCAGAATTTTTATTCAAGATAGTTTATCTTGATAAGTTGGTTTACATCACAACTAATTTAGCAAGATGATTTATTGAGTGCCTCCACTTAATAGCTAAATTATTGCTTATGAGAACAAAGTTATGTATCAGTTTGATATATGTTATATATGAAAGTATATTACATTCTCCCCTCACAAGTGGTTCAGGGTCAGGAACCAAATAATTCCATCTCATTATTATTGATGTACGATGTATATTTTGATTAACACCATAACGCACAAAGATGGGTTCTCAAAGTTGAGGAAACAAATTAGTTTTTCTAACATGAGGGGGAGATATGATAAATAGTTGAGAAAAAGTTACGTGGAATGAATTATCATTTGTACATCTAGATCCTCGAATAAATAATATGAACTTGAAGTTCATAAAAGGATAATTCATTTGCAATATATTGCAAAGCATGCCAAACGCATTTGCTGACCCAAAGAAAGTAACTAAATTCTCATTGCAAATGCTCCTATTAAGTCCTAGAAGGACAAAGTCTATGGTGTGCTTAAAACGTATAGACAAATTGGTTTCAAATAAACTTCTTGATAAAGAAGATGAGCAAATAATCAAAATGATCATAATAAAGGAGACAAGTGATCTAGAAGATAACATGACATAATACTTCATAAAATCTCAAGAGAGGTTTAGGTACCAGAAATGAATGAAGAGATCTCTATGTTATGTCTTTATTAAAAATGTTGAAACCGATATAAAATATTTGAAATATTTGTCGACGACATCTATCATAGCGCTAAGTATAGATGAGGATCTTAAGTCTATCGAATATAGACACAAAAATATTGGCCAAATGGAAGAGACACAATTCAAATAGAATTGATTCCATATGAAAGACATATAGTTTGGACCTGTAGTTCAAACACTTGAAAGTATAAAGTCAATGGTATGTGCAATCAATTTTCGACATCTTATATGTCTAGCATGACATGAAAACTTGATATGCATCTAATTGAAGTCTATTATATGACTTATATGACTATACTTATATGACAATCCTTGAAGGATTTAAATCGCTTAAAGCATATACAATTCTTGGTCCTGAAGTACCATATCCTACTGCTATTCGCGCACATATGTATCTTGCTATGACAATAACATGATAATATGATAGCGAGGATTTTCAAGGTGCAACATATTCAATGGACTTAATATGCCATTTTATTCACCAAATCTCTGCCGACGTCAAACTTCAAGAAGTTAGTGCACAAGATTGAAATGCAAATGCTTAAGGATGTGAATTGATGCTCTCATCAGGGGGAGTTAATACGCGTTGTACTCCTTTTCCCTTACAAGGTTTTGTCCCATTGGGTTTTCGTTGCAAGGTTTTTAACGAGGCAACCAAAAGGCGTATTGTAGGTATGTGTACTCTTTTTCGTTCTCTAGAATTTTTTTTTCCTACTGAGTTTTATTTTAGTTAAGGTTTTAACGAGGCACATTATCTGTTGAATAGACATTCAAGGGGGACTGTTATAAATAGAATTGTATTTATGGTGAATTTTTATATTTAGAGAGATTCTAGGGTTTATTACTTAGTGGTTAAGTCACTCTCTCCATATAAATAGAGGGGTCCTATTCCATTGTAATTCATCCTAAAATTCAATAAGAATCCGTCTCTCTTTCTCTGCAATATTGTTCTTGTTCTTTTATTGTTTTATAACAAAATTCAATTTTTATGAGATTTCAAATGTAATACGTGATTTACTAAAAAAATGGATCTATATCATTTTGCATAAAGTATTCCTTTACATGCATTTCATGACGTACTTAAGTATTTTGTGATATTTAGATTTGCGGAATTATTATCTCTTATCAATATATTGTCGGAATATTATCGTATTTATGAGGCTTGAATTCTTAAAGATTGCATTATATTATATGAATCATGTGGCAATATTTTAAAGGTTTTGGACAAGTGTCTTAGCCATTCTAGAAGACTATGTTAAGTGGCAAAAGAAGTGTAAAAAGTGGCAAACTTGATCAGCCACTTTCTTGCCATGCACAACAAAGTTACATGCAATTACAATTATAAATAGCCATCATTTGGTTGCACAATTCATCCACCATCAGAAGTACTTTTATACTGAGCCTTCTTCTCTTTCTCTCTTAGCTTCTCTTATTTCCAATTTTTCTTATACATTTTCTTTGTCCTATTCTCTTTTCAATCTTGTTGGATTATTGTAATGTAAATATTTTTGCTGATTCCTGTATCCTCTAAATAAAATAGAGGTAAGCTTGTTTAATCCTGGAGTAACATTTCACACTGCTGAAATAGTTTCTTAGGACAGTGCCCAGCACGACTCAAGCTAATTCGTGTATCTACTTATAAAGAATATTGAAACAGTGTTATTGAAATTCTTGCTCTCAATTACTACAATCTAAGAAACTATGGCAAATAACACTGATACTGAAAATACTACTGATACCACCAATATTGGCGCTACTACAGCCCCAGTTGCACTTCCATATGCCAGGCCATTTCCAGATGTGTCAAATATTGAAATTTTCGCCAATGAAAATTTCAAGCGTTGGCAAGAACGTATTTTCTCACTGCTTGATGTCCATGGTGTTGCACATGCACTACTGCATCCACAACCTAGTGCAGACGTTGATAATAAAATAGTGGAATCATGGCAACACGCCAACAAGGTATGCCGTCATACCATATTGCAAACTATTTCTAATGAACTGTTTGACATGTATTGCAGTTATAAAGAAGCAAAAGCTATGTGGGAAGCCTTAATTAAAAAATTCACTGCTGAAGATGCTACAAAACAAAAATTTATAGCAGGAAAATTTTATTAGTGGCAGATGAGAGATGATAAAGAGATGAATGTACAAATTAACGAATTTCAAAAATTGTTAGAAGACTTGAAGGCCGAGGGGATGTCTTTATCAGAAAAGTTTGCTGTTGGAGTGCTAATTGAGAAGCTGCCTGACTCATGGAGTGATTACAAAAACAACTTAAAGACAAACAGAAAAATTTCACTATTGAGGAAATTATGACCCATATCCTAATTGAAGATTCCAACAGAAAAGAATATGCCAAAGCTAGGATGACAGCTCTTAAAGCAAACTTAGTGCAAAGCAACAACAACACAAAAGGTATGAGAATAAGTCTCAAGGTTACAAGCCTAAAAATCCTAATCTTAAAAGAAAAAAGGCTCTTATTTTGTTTGTGAAAAACCAGGCCATCATGCCTCACAGTGTAGGTTCAGAGCAGGAAATGACAAAGGAAAAACTAATACTCCTAAGGCTAACTTAGCCGAAGCATGTGATATTATTGCAGCTGTCATTTCTCAAGTAAACATTGTAGCACATGCAAAAGAATGGGTGGTAGACTCTGGGGCTACTCGACATATTTGTGCAAATCGAGAAGCATTTTCCTCTTATACTCTTGTAGAAGATGATAGAGAAGAGATCTACCTTGGACACTTAAGTACTACCAAAGTCTTGGGTAAGGGTAAAGTTCTCTTGAAACTCACTTCGGGAAAAACTTTAACCCTTGTTGATATACTGCATGTTCCTACTACGAGGGCAAACTTGATCTCTATATCCTTGTTGGGAAGAGCCGGAGTGAAAGTGTCATTTGAATCTGATAAGATCATAATGACAAAAAATAATGTGTTTGTGGGAAAGGGCTATTGTAACCAAGGACTCTTTGTACTTAATATTTCTGATGTTATCAATGGAAATGTATCTACTTCTGCTTATATGGTTAAGTCTATTTCTCTATGGCATGCTAGACTTGGACATGTTAATGTCGCGTATATAAAGAAAATGTAGTCACTAGGATTAATATCTGGTTTAGACTCAAATAATATTGACAAGTGTGGAATATGTGTTGAAGCTAAAAGTACCAGAAAGACTTATTTTTCTGTAAATAGAGAAACTGAATTATTATCCTTGATTACGGATCTAGGTGATTTAAAACAGACTATGACTAGAGGTGGTAAAAGATATTATGTGACTTTTATTGATGATTTTTCTAGATATACTAAGTTGTATTTGCTTAGAAATAAAGATGATGCATTTAATGCTTTTATGTCTTATAAAACTGAGGTTGAAAATCAACTTAGTAGAAAAATCAAGAGAATTAGATCTGATAGAGGTGGAGAATATTTATCTTTAAATGATTTTTGTGAAAATAATGGAATAGTTCATGAAGTAACTCCGCCTTATTCACCTGAGTCAAATGGAATAGCTGAAAGGAAAAATAGAACTTTGAAAGAGATGATGAACTCTATGTTAGTTAGTTCTAATGCTCGTGATAATTTGTGGGGTGAAGCTATTTTATCTGCTTGTCACTTACAAAATAGAATACCACATAGAAGAACTGAAAAAATTCCTTATGAATTGTGGAAGGGTTATAAACCTAACTTGAAATATTTAAAAGTGTGGGGGTGCCTTGTTAAAGTTTTTTTGCCTGAACCTAAAAAGAGAAAAATAGGTTCTAAAACTGCTGATTGCATGCTTATTGGATATGCTGCATATAGATTTCTTGTTTTAAAAAGTGATGTGCTTGATTACAACACTAAAATTGAGACAAAGAATGCTGAGTTCTTTGAATATATTCATCCATTGATAAAATTTCTCATACACCTGTTGAAACAAATAGTGAAATTACCTCTAATGAGGAACTGAGAAGGAGTAAAAGGCCTAGGAAAGAATATTTTTCATATGAAGAATATTTTTCATATGGAAATGATTTTCAAACTTTTCTTGTCGATAATGAACCATCAAATTATTTTGAAGCTATATCTTCTTCAGATGCTAAATATTGGAAAGAGGCAATAAAAATTGAAATTGATTCTATTAAGAAAAATAATACATGGATTTTAACTGATTTATCTCTTAGTGCAAAACCTATTGGTTGTAAATGGATTTTCAAAAGAAAATTTAATCCTGATGGATCTTTAGATAAATATAAAGCTTGGTTAGTAGCAAAAGAATTTTCTCAAAAATAAAATATAGATTATTTTGATACATTTGCACCAGTGACTAGAATTTCTTCTATTCGAGTTTTAATTAACTTAGCTTCAATCCGTAAGCTTTTTATCCACCAAATGGATGTGAAAACTGCTTTTCTAAATGGTGATTTAGAAGAAGAGATTTATATGGTTCAACCTGAAGGTTGTGTCATTCCTGGACAAGAAAATAAAGTTTGTAAATTAATTAAATCTCTTTATGGCCTTAAACAAGCTCCTAAGCAGTGGTATGAGAAATTTGAACAAGTCTTACTGAGAGACAGTTTTTCTTCAGTTGAGGTGGATAAATGTGTTTATACTAAAGTGGTAGACAATGATTATGTGATAATATGTCTGTATGTTGATGACATGCTTATATTTGGTACAAGTTTAAATATTGTGCAAAGTACTAAATTATTTCTGTCTGCTAATTTTGACATGAAAGATCTGGGTGAAGTAAATATGATATTGGGAGTTAAAGTTATAAGGAGTGAAGATGGCATAATGTTGTCACAAGAACATTATGTTGAGAGACTTCTTAAGAAGTTTGAATATTTTAATGTCACACCAGTAAGCACTCCTTTTGATGCTGACTCTCAGTTGAAAAAGAATAATGGTGACCTAGTTGCTCAGTCTAAATATGCGCAGATCATTGGGAGTCTGATTGTCTAGACCCGGATTTTCCACCCTCGGGAGTCGTGATGGCGCCTACTCGTAGAAGCTAGGCAAGCCACGAAATTTAGAAATCTTTAACCTTTTCATTTTTAACACTTTTAATTACTTGTAGTAACAGGTGATAAGCAGTAAAATAATAGCAGAAGACGAAAATTAAGCGGAAGACGTAGACAAATGTAATACCAAAATCGATACGAATAGCCAACATATGTCTCTACCCAGAAACCGGTGTCACAACATTCACAGACTGTCTATGATTACTACATACAAATGTTTGAAAGAAAGAAACTCAGTCTGTCTCGGATACAAGTGATAACAGAACATAATAGTAGATAGAAGAGATGCCGGGCCTGCGGACGCCTGCAGGACTACCTCGGGATCTCTGTGGACTGAAGGTCGGCTCCCAAACTACTGTTCCAATGCTGCTCCGGTATGCGCACAGAGTGCAGAGTGTAGCATCAACACAACCGACCCCATGTGCTGGTAAGTGCCTGACCTAACCCCGGCGAGGTAGTGACAAGGCTAGGACCAGACTCCAGATAAACCTGTGCAGTTATATATATATACAGCGAAAAAATAAAATAGAATAAACAATTAAAGCTGGGAAGGGGAAACATGCTTCGGGGAATAACAGATAAAACAGAAACTCAAGAGAATTATCAGGAAACCAAAATTCAACTTCTAACAAGGATAAGGAAAACAAAGGCAGATTTCACTCCCGGTTCACATCTTGTTGCAGGCGTGCAACCCGATCCCATTTCTCATATCTTGTGGTAGGCGTACCACCCGCTCCCATTTTATTATATCTTATGGTAGGCGTACCACCCACTCCCATTTCAATATATCTTATGGTAGGCGTACCACCCACTCCCATTTCATTAAATCTCGTGGTAGGCATACCACCCGCTCCCATTTCATTAAATGTTGTGGTAGGCGTACCACCCGCTCCCATTTTATTAAATCTTGTGGTAGGCGTACCACCCACTCCCATTTTATTAAATCTTGTGGTAGGCGTACCACGCGCTCCCATTTACAAGCCAACACAAAATCACAAAGAATCCCGGCAAGGGAACAAAAGTAATATAATAACTTCCCGGCAAGGGAACAACAATATCAAGACAAACATCCCGGCAAGGGAGAATCAGCTATAACCAATCCTAACTCAACTCCTACCCAGCTCAATTAGTACCAATACTCAATCATAAATAAAATCCATGAAAATAAACTAAATCTTTGCTCAATATCGAGAATCATCAATTAAAGCATCCGTAGTAACATTTAAGAACACAACAACTATCAATTCAAGACTCACGGTCATGCTCGACACCAACGTATAGATACTCGTCACCATGCCTATACGCCGTACTCAACAAGAAGAAATTAGCAAATAGGACACAACTCCCAATCCCTCAAGCTAAGGTTAGACCGGACACTTACCTCGAACTTCCACGGCTAACTCAAGCCTCAAACATCGCCTTTCCTTTCTAATTCGTCTCCAAATCAATCGTATCTACACATAATCGACTTCATAACATCAATAAACGCTAAACAATTCAACTCCAATGCCTAATTATAGCTTTCTAATCATTTTTTCCAAAAATCCAAAAATCGACCCCGGGCCCGCTTGGTCAAAACACGAGGTTCGAACCAAAATCCGATCCCCCATTCACCCACGAGCCCAAATATATAATTAGTTTTGAAATCCGACCCCAAGACGAGGTCAAATTCCCAAATAATCAAAAAAAAAAAGCCCTAACTCTACCTAAATCCCCAATTTCTACCTTTAATCCCATGTTTTAGGCCTAGAAATCTAGTGGGTGTTGATAAAAATGGAAGAAAACAAGTTAAAGATTACTTACCCAAAAGATTATGGTGAGGAAATGCTTCTAAAATTGCCTAGGAGCTTTGGAGAAGAAGAGGTTTGTAAAAATTTATGAAAATCCCGTAAGTGTTCTGTTTTTGAGACTTAAAAATAACTGGGCGAAATTACCCTTCGCGTTTGCGACATGCTCATCGCGTTCGCGATGAGTCAGGCCTGAAGACCTTTGTGTTCGCGACATTGGGCATGCGTTCGCGGAGCTTTAACCCCTCGAGCCCTCGCGTTTGCGGGACAGTGGCCGCATTCGCGTAGAATAAATGAGAACTCCCTCCCCAGGCCCATTGCCTTACGCATTCGCGAGTAACCGGACGCGTTCGCGAAGGGTACTCCCCCCTCAGCCTCGCGTTCGAGTCTCAGGCTTCGCGTTCGCAAAGAAGAAAACTGGCACTTGGGATTTTTGCCTTACGCGTTCGCGAGTGGGACCACACAAACGCGAAGAACAAATTCCCTGTGCACTGAACAGCAAAATCTGCAACATTTCTTAAGTTCAAAAACCTTCCGAAACACACCCGAGCCCTGGGGGCTCCTAACCAAACATACACACGAACTCAATCACATCATACGAACTTATCCGTGCGATCAAATTGACAAAATAACCTCAATAACAATGAATTAAACCTCAAAATCAAAGAATTTTTCTCAAACTTCATAAAACATCAACTTTTGCAATTTAGGTCCGAATCACGTCAAATGACATCCGTTTTTCACCAAATTCTACAAAAACGTCTTAAATCATATATAAGACCTGTACCGGGCGCCAGAACCAAAATACGGGCCCGATACCATCATATTCTAATCAAATTTCATTTCAAAATACTTTAAACAATTTCAGAAAATAATTTTCTTTAAAAATTTATTTCTCGGGCTTGGGACCTCGGAATTCGATTCTGGGCATACGCCCAAGTCCCGTATTTTCTTACGAGTCCTCCGGGACCATCAATTCACGGGTTCGGATCCGTTGACCCAAAACATTGACCGAAGTCAAATTAATTCATTTATTAGCCAAATTTTATCATTTTTCATAGATTTTCATATTTAAGCTTTCCGGCTACGCGCCCGGACTGCGCACACAAATCGAGGTGAGTCTAAATGAGGTTTTCAAGGCCTCGAAAATACAGAATTTAATTTAAAAGCAAGTGATGACCTTTTGGGTCATCACATAATCACTGGTAAAAGAAGGGTCGATGCTTAAGGAAGGAAATCGAGTACAGAGTAGGTAATTAGGGGTGAATACATAGGAGTTTCAATTAAGGAAACAAATAGCAAGAATCAGTAAAATAACACATAAGGCAAGGAAAAATTTAATTAAGGCAAGCAGTCCAATTAAACCGAGTAAAGAAGTAAGAATCAAAAGTTTAAGGGAAAGTGTTCAAATCGAACCAGGAAATAAGGGATTTAGAATAATCAAGGGTTCAATCAAAGAGAAAGTCATCAAAGAGTTAGCAATTCTAGCATATAAAATAAGGCAAGACATGAATAGTCAGGATTCGACACATAACTTTAACAAAACAAATAGTTAGAACGACACTGATTGAAGAAAGATACAGGTCTTAGCATGAATAGTCAGGATGAACACAAGCATATAGAATCAGTGAAAGGTCGAACTAAGAAATTCAGTAGAAGCATATTAGGGCAAGAAAATTACGAGAAATCACAAGAACCCAAAGCAAGAACACAGTCGATATACCAGTACCCAGAAACCAAACGAAGAACATCAAAAAATTAGGGTTTTCATTACAAACGAGTTAAGGTTGTAGCAAAACTTACAAAATCAGTCAAAACACATGAGGCAGAAGATCAAACACAAACAATCACCAAACATTTGTGAAAAGAAGTTCCGGAAACCTTAGTTTAAAAAAAGATAAAAAATCACTTGAAAATCATACGATTCTTGTAAAGAATCTCAAGGTTATTATAAAACTCATAAGAAACAAGTTAAAATCATCTCAGATCTGTACAGATCTAAGAGGTTCAGAAGAAAGAAATTAGGGTTTTTTTAGGAGAACAACACAGAGGTGAAGAAACCTGCTTAGAAACCCATAGATCGTAGCCAATATAGGACGATCTTACTCGGAATCACCCTGGAATGGCCTGAAACAGGCAAGAAAGGAACCATAGATGCAAGCCAACTAGCCCTGATCCCTTGAGGACCCTCGAGATGGAAAGATTAATGTGAGGGAGGCCATTGAAGGCCTGGGGGGCGGTGAGAAACCACCGGAGATAGCCATAGATGAGTGTCAGCAAGGTTTGATTAGGGTTAGGTCTGAGAGCGTTTGAGAGCAGAGAGGGGTTTTAGGGCGGCAGGTAGTGTAGAATGATAGGGTTTGGGGGGGGGGGGGTCTTTTGTTTTAATTTTGGAAAGGGGGGCCCTGGACCGTTGATCAAAATGATCAACGGCCACGATTTGGCCGGATATTGGGTTGGGGCAGGTGGGGTATTTGGCTGGGTATATTTAATTAAGATTGGGCTGGTATTGGGTTAGAATAGGGCTGAAATTAAAATAAAACAGGCCAGATTTTAAATAGCCACTTTTAATAATTATATAATTTATAAAAATAATAAATGATTTCCAAAGAATATTTTTGTGTACTAAAATAATTTAAAATACTTATTTAACATTTTAAAAATATAAAGACCATTTTATGCATCAATAATATAATTATGCATTGGTATGGGCTATTATTGCAAAGATGTGCAACTAGCCTAAAAAAATGTAAATATAACTATAAAAAATGCACAAATATTTAGACACTATGTTGGCATAAATAAAGAATTTAGATGACTAAATCATCACAAAAGTAATTTGAAGAATAAATATTGGATATTTTATAAATAAAAGAGAGGAAATAAATTAATTTTGGAGCTCTTAAAATTATAGAAAAATTATAAAAATGCTTATGCATGCTTATAACAGTATATGTACTATTTTGAAAGTGTATATATGTATTAAAAATATATGGGGAAAAATAGGGTATCAACACTATGCCCCTTTTCTTAAGAGATTAGAAGAGAATTAGGAATGTTATCCTTGATTAT
Organism: Nicotiana attenuata; assembly: GCF_001879085.1. Lineage (NCBI taxonomy): Eukaryota > Viridiplantae > Streptophyta > Magnoliopsida > Solanales > Solanaceae > Nicotiana > Nicotiana attenuata. Next base: position 352,040 of record NW_017670678.1, read on the forward strand.
TAGGTGGGCCCCACATCTCTAGCTTAGTGGCACCTAGTTCCTTCAAGTGTGACACATTTATATCTCTTCCAAGAGTCGTCAAATGACAAAGGAGGGTGCTGCCACGTTAGTCTTAGCTTGGTCTTATCCAAGATTATTAATTAATTACCCACTAATTTTCATTAACTTACTAATTCCCCCATTAACTAATAATCCACATAATTAAAAATTATCTCAAATTACTTAAAATACTACTCACTTTTAATATATTTTATGTACCCTACTATCGTGGTCATGGGGTACCTTGTATGGCGTTAGTGCATAAATGCCGGTATTGAAGCTCGGACCGTTTTTTATCCAAATCGACAACCTTCAACGAAACTTATTTTCTTCGATTCATTTACCCTTTATCCTTCACGGCACTTACTTATCGCTCGTTATAAATAGCATAAATGCGTGTAACCTCAAGATAATCTCATTCCCGAGTCTACGTCGATTAACTGAAAACGAAACTTTATCGTACGAAAATTCGGGATGTAACATCTCATTTCCGAGTTTCCATTAATTTATTTATGGCGCACTTTCACGTACGATACCATGGGGTGTAACATTTGGGGTCCATCTCCAATTCCCTCTTTTGACAACTTTCGATTCTATGTCATCTTTGTTGATCACTATACAAAGTATACCTGGTTGTTCCTGCTAAAAAATAAATCAGATGTTAAAAGTATTTTTATTAACTTCACTCGAATGATTCATAATAAGTTTAGTGCATCCATCAAGACACTATACACAATGGAGGAGGTGAATATATTGGTGTTGAATCTCTCTTACAGGAAATGGGTATTCAGCATCTCATGAGTCCTCCATATACTCCTCAAATAGTTGGAACTGCTAAAAGAAAACATAGACATGTCGTTGACACTGCCCTGACCTTACTTCATCATGCCTCGGTACTTCTCAAATTTTGGTCCATTGCATTCCAAACTGCAGTATTCCTCATTAGTCGACTACCAAACACCTTTGCTCAACTTAAAATCACCATTCCAGTGTTTGTTCAATACCACACCTAATCATCACAAGCTTCGGGTTTTTGGTTGCCTTTGCTATCCTTGGCTTAAACCTTACTCTAGCTCCAAACTTGATACAAAATCAAAACCTTGTGTCTTTATGGGGTACTCCTCTGTCACTAACAGTTTTGCTTGCCTAGATCTCTCGACCTCAAAAATTTTTCTCTCCCGACATGTTTTCTTTGTTATACATATTTTTCCATTCAAGTTGAACTTCCCTTCCCCTGATCGCGCTTCAACCTCCAACTTGGAGTCTTGGCACTGTCCAGTAGCTTCCTCCTCCTCAATTTCCTTACCTTGTACCAATGAATCATGCATTCCACCTCCTATACCTCAAGCCATCGACCTGGTTGTCCCAAGAACTACTCAAGAGATCACTACAACTCCAACTACTACTGAGAATGTGTCATCAAGTACTGCTGTAAGTACCTTAGCTATTCACCCTCACCCTCTACTTCAAGCATGCCCAACACTATGTCTCCCATTGCACAATATCCTTTGCCTCCACCACAACCTTTGCCACCTGCTCCTACTTACTCTATGGTCACGAGATCCCAGAACAATATCTTCAAACCAAAAGTTGTCTTTGACTATCTTGCTATCTCTTCCACCAAATCGCTTCCTCTTTCTCCAACAACTTTTGCCCAAGCAAACAAGTATCCTGAATGGAAAACATCCAAGAAGGATGAATTTACTGCCCTTATGAGAAATTCCACCTGGACTTCGGTTCCCCATCTCCATCTCAAAATGTAGTTGGTTGCAAGTGGATTTATCGTGTCAAGCATAAACCCGATGGGTCTGTGGATCGCTACAAAGAGAGATTAGTTGCAAAGGGTTTTCATCAACGACCTGGTGTAGACTTTCATTCCACTTTTAGTCCTGTGATCAAAAATACTACAATACATTTAATTCTTGCACTTGCAGTGTCGTTTAAGTGGCCCTTGCGAAAAATAGATGTGAAAAATGCCTTCTTACAAGGTACACTTCATGAAGTTGTATCACTACCAAAAAACTGGCTAATTTCGTCCAGGAAATCGAATTCGGACAGAATTTGAGAAAAAGCGACCGATTTCCGACCGCTTTTAATTAGTCGAAAAAATCATGGTCGCTAAGATGTTGCGACCGAAATTGGTCGAAATTTTCCGACCGAAAACGATCGGTTAGTTCAGTGCGTTGACTGACAACCAAACTACATATACCGACCGAAATTGGTCAGTATTAATTAATTTTTTTTTAATTTTTTTTCAAATACCGACCGAAATCGGTCGGAATTTTAAATATATAATAATTTTATTTAAATGTATAATTATTTGTAAATTGTAATAAATTGTTAATTTATTTAAATAAATAAATTTAAATTCAACAATATTATATCAACCAAAATCTTCCAGATATATATATTTTTGTATCGCATGTATACTCCCCAGTTCGAGATATCATAGCACCACAATATTATATCTTATTACTATATTACTAATTAGTACTAGTATATATTATCATTATTATTTTATTGAAATCTAATTCTAAATATAGAATATTAAATCTTATTACTAAGCACTAACTACAACCCTTCCTATATTTGTTTATTTTTTGTTAGTCTACAGATATTGGACTCGATGGCATCAAAGCTCAACTTATAAGATGGAAAAGCTCACATCTTTCGGCCGATGTGGGACAAGAGGATATTCCCACTACTTCTTTTCCCATGGAATATTTATTTACTACTCTATCCATTTTATTATTTGTTTGTTTCTTTCCTTTTTAAGAAAAAAAGAGTGCATTAAAAAAGGATTCCATAAATCAAAAAAAATTATTTCAAGTGAATAAAAATATGATTACATTTAAATGTAAAAATAATCTTAGTTATTTTTTCTAAAATTTCATTTATATTCCTGAAATAACACATTAATTATTTTATATAAAAAAATATATTAACTAATCGGCATTAAATATATCGTACATTGGTTAAGTAATTGGTGTGTGTATATATATATACATATGCCCAACACCGTTGTTAGGCAAGTCAACACTGATCAACTAGTGATTTCCGCCTTAGATAAATTTGTAAACAATAGCTTTTTTCCTTATTTAAAAAATAGGATTTAGGAGTTTGCAATTTTAACGTAAATAGTATTAATCGCAATCATATGAGCAAACCCAAAACCATAAGTCTACTAATATGTGTGCCAAGACCTGGTGCCACAAGTATGTGGGCAATCTAGTAGAATATACAAAATCATGCTAGCCTACTGTCTGAAAATAAATAGACAGAAAATAAAGACATAAGAGAGACTCCAGCTACTGCAGAACGGCTCAAAAGGGCAGCTCACCGGGAAGTCTCAAGCTGGGGAATCAAGTCTACGCGCCGGACTGGTGGCCAGATGCACCTGCCTCAAATCCTGTACAACCAAGTACGGAAGTGTAGCGTGACTACATAAAAATATGTACCCAGTAAGTATCTAGTCTAACCTCGAAGAAGTAGTGACGAGGGGTCGGCTTCGACACTTACTAGGGCCAACAATATAATAATGTGTAATTCTAAATAAGCATGATATACAGAACTAACAATAAACTCAGAACAAGAAATAGCTGAACAGTTCTTTCATCATATTTAAGAACCCAAAACACTTCCTTAATTTAAAACAAATAATCTCTAAAGCAGTAAATTTATACCAATTATAAAAGGGGCTTCCAGTTCTATTATCACACATAAATTCCACCAAGGACGTTCGGCCCGATCCAACAAAAAAATATGAATTGTGCACTGTCGAGGGTCGAACGGCACGAACCATAGATGCATTTATTAACCTGCCGAGGCGAATGGCCCGCTCCCATGAGAGTAGTGGAAATAATCACCCCGATCGCGGAATATACTTGCGACGCGGTTAAATATAAACATACGTAACTTTTCTCAATTATTTTCAAAATAATAATTTACTTGAAACCTTTGAAATCTTGAAATCCTCAACTAGATTCCATTCAATGCAAATAAACAATTATGTTCAGATAACAGTACCCACAAAACATGGAGTAAACCTAGAAGTACCCGGACATAACAAGAACAGTAGCTACATGCGGACTCTCGTCACTTCGTGCGTACGTAGCCCCCATAAATAATCATATATTAATTTAAGTTCACCTATGGGGAAATTTCCCTCTTACATGGTTAGAAAAGAGACTTACCTCGCTTTAATGCCTACTTTCCGGTCCTAGCTTATGCCCAACCCTCAATTCGGTGCCGAACAATCCAAAACTATCCAAATAGTGTAGAAACTAATCAATATAGGCTTAAAAGTTCATATCTCAACTATTTAAGTAATTTTTCAACTCTAAATGCAAGATTCCTAAAATTCACTCTCGGGCCCACGTGCCCAGATTCTGAAAATTCTCGAAGAAAGTTGTTACCCATAACCTTAGGAACATAAATATATGATTTTCATTTAAGTTCCATAACTACTTTCGTGGTAAAATTCCATTTTTATCAAAAACCTAGGTTTTCCTCTTAGCTCATGATTTTCACTAATTTACATGTTATAACCTACCCATAAACTATGTATTAAACTCACATTAGAAAGAAATTACTTACCTCACAAAGCTAGGTCGAAATCCCCTCCTTAAGAGCTCTCAAATCGTCCAAGAGTGCAATAAATGACCCTAAAAATGCCTAAGTCCCGATTTTAAACTCACTACCCAGCTGCTCCCCTTCTTCGCGAACGTGACAGCGGCCTCGCGTTCGTGAAGGAAATTGACTCAGGCCCTCTGAAGATCCTTCATCGCGAACGCGACCAAGGTCTCGCGAACGCGGAGACTGGCTTGGCGCGAAGAACAAGCGGCCCCAGCCCAGCCCAGCTACTCTACGCGAACGCGAGTCGCCTCACGCGAACACGAAGGTCACCGGCCCAGACCTTTACGAATGCGGACTAGCTATCGCAAACGCGTAGAACATTTCCCCCCCCCCCCCCAGCTCCAACTCCTTGTACGCGAACGCGATGGTCCCTTCGCGTTTGTGAAGAAGGAAACCAGAACAAGGCACTTCTGGTTTCTTACATATTGCTCCGAGGGGTCCGAAACTCACCTGAGCCACTCGGGACCCCGTCCAAAGGCACTAACAGGTCTGCAATCATAATACGGACTTACTCGAACTCTCGAAATGCGAAAAAGAACAACGAATCCAAGAATCATACTCCAAAACTAAATTGAATCAAACTTTGAACATCAAGTTCTACAATTTATTTCCAATGCGATGAAACGTACTTATACTACTCGGAATGACACCAAATTTTGTGTGCAAGTCTTAAATGACATTACCGAACTATTCCCGATCTTGGAATTCCATTTGGACCTCGATATCACTAAAACCCGCTCTAAACCAAATTTAAAGAACTTCAAAGTTCTTCAAGAACCAACTTTCACTATTAGGCGCCAAAATGCTCCCGGATCATCCAAAACCCAATCTGAACATGCGCCCAAGTTCAAAATCATCATACGAACCTATTGGAACCGTCAAATCCCGATTTCGAGATCGTTTACTGAAAAAGTTGATCGAAGTCCAACTTGGCCTTTTACGCCAACCTTAAGGAACCAAGTGTTCCGATTTCAACCCAAACTCTTCCAAATCCCGAACCAACAATTCCCGCAAGTCATAAATCAGTAAAAGCAAGTACACGAAGTCTTATTTAGGAGAACGGGGTTCCAGAAAGCAAAATGACTGGTCGGTTCGACAATATATATATATATATATATATATATATATATATATATATATATATATATAATATATATATATTATATATATATACACATACATAAATAGGATATAGTATCCATATAAAAGTAATTTAAAACACACATACACACACACACACACACACACACATATATATATATATATATATCAATTATGTCACGACCCAAAATCCACTAAGGGTCGTGATGGCACCAGACACCACTGTCAGGCAAGCCAACCAAAAATACTTAATTAAATTTTCGTTTTAATACTCTTGAAATCTATAATTTTCCTTCAAATTTACCATTTAAAAAGATAATCGCTTCAATTCAAATTAAATGATAAGCAATTAATACAAAATACTTCATAACCATCCCAGAACCCGGTGTCACTAGTGCATGAGCAATTTCTAAGAAAATCGAATAATGTACAACAGCTGTCCGGAATACAATTGGATAGAAAATAAATAGAATCCTGAGAGAGACTATACTAGCTGCGGGTCGCCTCGAGGAAATACAGCTCACCTAGTCTCTGTGTCAACCATGCTGCTATGCGCACTAGGCCACTAGAGGTGCATGTGCCGGTGCAACAAAAATGCACAGAAGTGTAGTATGAGTACAAAAACAACGTGTACTCAGTAAGTATCCCGCCTAATCTCGAAGAGGTAGAGACGAGATGGCAACTTCGACACTTACTAAAGGTCTAGTAATAATATTATTAATGCGATGACTCACGGATTTATTGAGAACAACAGTAAAATTCAAATGAGTCACTAAACAGGTGAAAGTTCCTTTTTATTTAAAGTCTCCGGATTCATAATCCATTAATTAACATTTATCTCAAGTCGGGAGAGCAGACAACAATATCAATAAATCTCAAGACAAGCAATTCAAACATGCGCAACTCATGTCGAGGTCGTACGGCCCGATCCAACATAAATGTAAAATGTGCACAGCCGAGGGTCGAGCGGCCTGAACCATAGATGCATCTATTACCCCGCTCGCGAATCATACAAGTGACGCGGTGAAATATAAATAAACACGACAATCACTCAATCATGAATTTATCAGGGAACAATTATCCAAGGAAAAACCAATTCTCTTTTAACAATTCAAGAAAATGAAGTTTAATCTTCTTAGAAATTCATTTACCAATTCGATAGGATTTAAGAAATTCAATTGTCAATAAGACCACAGATATTCCAAGTATAGCATGCTTTTGGGTCCTAGACTACCCGGACTTACACATATTAGTAGCTACGCACGGACTCTCGTCACCTTGTGCGTACGTAGCCCCCAAAAATAGGAGCACATAACCAATTATTTCACCTATGGGGACAATTCCCTCCTACAAGGTTAGAAAGGAGACTCACCTCGCTCCGAAGATCCATAACCGGCATTCCACGCCCTTCCGAAAACTTGAATCGAGGCTAAATGCTCCAAAACTAGTCAATGATTGTGCAATTCCATTAATATACGATAAACTACTCATATTAATCAAATTTATAACAATTCCTAACCCCGATCGAAAAGTTGACAAAAACGCCCACGGGCCCACGTGCCCGGATTCGGAAAATTTTCGAAGATAAGCTTACCCATAACTCCACGAACTCAAATATATAATTTACTCTCAATTTCATACCCAAAATTGTGGTCAAATTCCAAGAATATCAATTTCTAGGTTTTCCTCAAACCCCCAAATTTCTACCAATTTACATGCTAAAATCCATACACATTCGATATATTTAACTCAAGATGGATGGAATTAGCTTACCTTATCGTTGATGATGAAAATCCCCTCTTGAAAACCCTCCAAGAATCGCCCAAGTCAAGAAAATATGAGAGAACATGGCCAAATCCCGATTTTTAAAACACCCACTGCCTCCAGCAGTTTCCGCACCTGCGGTCACTAGACCGCTTCTGCGGTTCCGCAAGTGCGATCCAATACCGCTTCTGCTATCTTCCTCCAGTTGCCCCAGCCCGCTTCTGCGCTTCTACTTCTGCAGGTGCTGTCCCGCATCTTCGGCAAAATGACCGCATCTGCGGTACCATGCCTAGCCGCCCATTTCCGCTTCAGCGGCACGAAGGCCGCTTCTGCGGCTCCGCACCTGTGGCCCTATTTTTGCAGGTGCGTTTACACCAGCAATCAGCAACTTCAGCTCCTCCAAAATTCCGTTTTCGATCCGTTAACCACCCGGAATCCACCCGAGGTCCCCGGGACCCTAACCAATCATACCAACCAGTCCCAAAACACATTATGGACTTGCTCGAGGCCTCAAATCATATCAAACAACGCTAAAACCACGAATCGACCTCCAATCCAAGCTTTATGAACTTTAGAATTTCAAAATTCTACTTTCAACGTTTAAACCTACCAAATAAGGTCCGATTGACTTCAAATTTTGCAGACAAGTCATATTCGATATTACGACTTACTCAAACTTTTGGAATCGGATTCCGACCCCGATATCAAAAAGTCCACCTCCGATCAAACTTCTCAAAAACCTTCAAATTTCTATCTTTAGCCAAATGACCCCAAAATGACCCACGGGCATCCGAATTCACTTTCGATCACGCTACCAACTCCAGAATCACCATACGGAGCTACTCCCAGACTCGAAATCCCAAACGGACATTGATAACACTGAAATGCACTTCAACCCAAACTTATGAAATTTCTTCCAAAATGCTAACTTCCACAATAGGCGCCCAAATGCTCCCGAGTCATCCAAAACCTGATCCGGACATACGCCCAAGTCTAAAATCATCATACGAACCTGCTGGAGCCTTCGGATCCCAATTCCGAGGCCGTTTACTCAAAAATCCAATCCTAGTTGATTCTTCCAACTTAAAGCTTCCGAAATGAGAATTTCCTCTCCAAGTCAACTCCGAACTTCCCGAAATTTAATTCCGACCACGCACACAAGTCATTATACCTGAAATGAAGCTGCTCATGGCCTCAAACTGCTGAACGGTGCGCTAGAGCTCAAAACGACCGGTCGGGTCGTTACAAATTAAGTATTAAATATTTTTTATTTAAAGCTATTTATATAAAGGTTGACAAAAATCAACCGCCTTCGATTGGTAATATTATTAAATTATATTTTTATTATGTTAAAATTGTGTTTCCAACCGAACTCGATCAGAAATGTTTAATTATAACTTATTCCGGTTGGTAAATTAAATATATATAATTTTTGTTATATTGAAAACCAATTGCCTTGGGCGGGAAAGCATAATTTCAAATATTCTGACTGAAATCGCTCGGAAGTTTTGAGAAATTTTAATAAAAAATTATTTTTGTAGATAATATACAAGTATGACCAGGTCTTGGTCAAATATTGACCAAGTTCCGACCGAAATTGGTCGGAATTTTTATATATTTGCTGTGGGACCACTATTTCCATCGTCAGAAATATTTTCTTTGACTTTTAAGACGAATTTACTTATTTTCCGACCAATTTCGGTCGGTATTCTGTGGACGAATTTTGCCAGTTTTCTAATAGTGTATACATGAATCAACCACCTGGTTTTAAGGATCCTAAATTTCCACAATATGTATGCAAGCTTCATAAGTCATTATATGGCCTTCGTCAAGCACCTAGGGCATGGTGAAGCCTTTCACAATTCAATCTCTTCTCTTATAGTTTTATCCCGCAAGTTATGTTCTAATGGGTTTTTGTTACTTCCAGAATTTACTGACTTTTACAGTTCCATTTTAACTTTAAAATCATCATTATTAGAACTATTGTTAGTTAATTAAACTCCCCTTTAATTAGAAGCATTACTAAGCTGTGATGACCCAAAGGGTCATCATCTGTTTTAGAATCCGATTTCGTGTTCCAAGGCCTTAAAAACCTCATTTTATCTCTCCTCAATTTGCGTGTGCAGTCCGGGCGTGTATCCGGAAAGCCCTTATGTGAAATTTTTTTATGAAATGATGATTTTTGATTTAAAGATATGATTTTTGTTGACTTCGGTCAACGTTTTGGGTAAACAGACCTGGACCCGTATTCCGACAGTCCCGGAGGGTCCGATGTAAAATATGGGACCTGGGCGTATGCCCGGAATCGAATTCCGAGGTCCTTAGCCCGAGAAATGAATTTTTAAAGGAAATTGATAAGACTGAAAATGCAATAATTTAAAAGATTTGATCTTGTTGGTATCGGATCCGTATTTTGGTTCCGGAGCCCGGTACCGGTCCGTTATGATATTTAAACCTTATCTGTGAAATTTGGTGAAAAATGAAATTGATTTGACGTGATTCGGACCTTTGGTTGAGAAAATAGAAGTTTTGAAACTATCTTTAAAATTTCATGCAATTTGGTGCTAAATTCATAGTTCTAGGTGTTATTTTGGCGATTTGATCGCATGAGCAAGTTCGTATGATGTTTTATGACTTGTGTGCATGTTTGGTTTGGAGCCGCAAGGGCTCGGGTGAGTTTTGGATAGGCTAGAGAGTGATTTGGAACTTAGAAATTTGCTGGTGTAACTAGTGTCTGTTACAGGCCTCTGATCTCGCAATTACGAGATCAGTCTTCGCAAATGCGAGCAAAGCAGGCAAGGAAATTGTGGGGTCTTTATCGCAATTGCGAAGAAGGTCTGGGCCAGCAGAGTTCGCAAATGCGAACAAATCTTCGCAATTGCGAAGGGAGTCTGGGAAGGGGTATGATCGCAAATGCGATCTTCTACTCGCATTTGCGATGAACAGTGTTCGCAAATGCGACACTTTCTTCGCATTTGCGATGGCAGTAGGACTGTGAAGGGCTTCGCATTTGCGATGGCTCCTTCGCATTTGCGAGCTTCGTATTTGCGAAGCTCAGGTCGCAATTGCCACATCTGCAACTGAGTAAAAGGGTCTTAGACGGGATTTTTCATTCATTCTCCCATTTTTTAAAACCTAAACTTCAAGAGGCAATTTTCCTAGGGCAAGTTCATCCCCAAATCATAGGTAAATGATTCTTAACTCATTTCTTTCAATCTATTTCATCTTTTTACAAAATTTCATCCTAGAATCTAGGGTTTTTCATGGTGGAATTGGGTGTTTTTGGGTAGAACTTAGGAATTTCGAAATTTGGGGATTTAGACCTCAAATTGAGGTCGGATTCCAAAACCAATTGTTTATTCGGGCTCGGGGGTGAATGGGTAATCGAGTTTTGGTCCGAATTTTGGGTTTAGACCAAGCAGGCCCGGCGTCGATTTTTGATAGTTTGGGGAAAATGCTGGGGAATCTATAATTATGCATTGGAATTGGTTTCTTTAGCGTTAATAGATGTTATTAAGTTAATTATGACTAGATACGAGTGGATTGGTGGTGGAATCGAGAGGTAAAGTGGTATTTGAGCTTTGAATTGCCCATTGGCTTGAGGTAAGTTTTTGGTCTAACCTTGACTCGAGGGATTAGGGATCCCCGACTTACTTGCTATGTGACATTCCATGTGTGTGGCGTATAGGTGTGGTGACGAGCACCTATGCATCCCCAAATTACCTGTTTAGCCTGTTCCCTTCCCCGTTTCCTAATATATTGCTTCCCTGTCTTAACTGCTACTTGCTTATTGATGCTTCCATGTCTAATTGCTTCTTGTTAAATGTTGTTTTCTCTATTGACATTAGTAATTGTTCAGTAGTTTCATTGTATCACACTGATGGTTTACGTTAGTTTATTGGTGCTTCATGGTACACCTTGGTTGGTCTCGCTGTGTAGCATTAACTGATGAAGTTTCATAATTGTGGTGATCTTTCGTTGTTTTGGTGAGGTATAAATGTTGTGGAGGATTTGAGTTAACTTGTGAAATACTCGTTCTTATTTTGTGATTGGTACTGATGTGGTGGGATCGGGTTGTACGCCGCAACAGGAGGAAAAAGGGTGAAATGTGATTGTCTGGTGGGGTCGGGTTGCGCACCGCAACAAGGAGCAATAAGGGTGGACAGGTGGATCGGGTTGCACGCCGCAACAGGAGGAATAAGGGTGATATTGAGGAGTAATAAGGGTGGACTGGTGGGATCGGGATGCATGCCGCAAAGGAGTAATAAGGGTGAATGTTCATTTTGTTATTGATTATATGGTGGGATCAGGATACGCGCCGCATCAATTGTTATTTATGTAATCTTCTTCTGCTGAGATTCATTATTGTGGTGTTGAAACTCTCTTAAGGATTGGTTATAGCTGAGTATTGGTGGATGTAACGACCCGACCGGTCGTTTTGAGCTTTTGCACTTTGATCGCCAGTTCTCGGGCATGACTTGCCCCGTGTAATGTATTATGACTGATGTAGATCGTTGGTTTTGGTTTTCACGAAAATTTGGAATGAATTTGAAAGAACAGTCACAGTTGAAAGCTTTGAATTTGAAAGGTTTGACCAAGAGTTGACTTATTTGTATATGAGTTCGGATTGGAATTTTTATGATTTGGTTAGCTTCTTTGGGTGATTTATGACTTAGGAGTGTGATCGGAAGTGGTTTTGGAGGTCCGGTTCAGAATTAGGCTTGAATTGGCGAAGTTAGTATTTTGGCGAATTCCGGTTGATGGGTGAGATTTTGATCCGAGGGTCGGAATGGAATTCCGAGAGTTGCTGTAGCTTTGTTATGTGATTTGGGATGTGTGTGCAAAATTTCAGGTTATTCGGACGTGGTTTGGATGAGTTTTTTATCAAATGCGTGTTTCGGAAGTTTTTGGGAAACATAGGCTTGAATTCGATGTGAATTGATGGTTTTGGTGTTGTTTGAGGTGTTTTGATGATTGGAACAAGTTTGAATGATGTTGTGGGATGCGTTGATGCTTTTGGTTGAGGTCTCGGGGGCCTCGGGTGAGTTTCGGATGGTCTAACATGCTAGTTTTGGAGTTGGAGAGTTGCAGATTTTGCACTTCTGATGTTGCAGGTTTTTAATGCTTCGTGATCGCAGGAGGTCCCTCGCGATCGCATTGAAGGAATTGGGTTGGTCTGAAATTTGTTCATCGCGTTCGCGTTTGTTTGATCGCGATCGCAGAGGATTAGATGGTGATGCTTCGCGTTCGCGTAAGACCCTCCGCGTTCGCATAGAAGGATTGGAGGGTCAGGGGCCATTGCCCTCCGCGTTCGCGGTTGGAGGTTCGCGTTCGCGTAGTTTGGTGAAAGGCAGCATCGCGTTCGCAGGGCTTAAGTCGCGTTCGCATAGAGTATTTTGAGGTCTTGGAAACATTTCCCTTCGCAATCGCGAGCCTTGGGCCGTGATCGCATAGAAGAAAGTTTAGAATCTGGGCAGAAGGTTATAAACATTTCCTCCGCGAGCTTAAGTCATTTTTGCACCATTGTTGAGTATTTTGAGACCTCTTTGAGGGGAATTGAAGAGGGATTCAAGAGAAATCGACTTGAGGTAAGAATCTTGGTCTTAAAACTCGATTATATTGTGAAATCCACCTAGAAATTCATGGAAATTAAGCCAAAAATTGAAGAACTAGGGCTTCAGAAAGTGGACTTTTGATTTGGGATTTGAAAGGCCATTTGGGGTCGGATTTGAGAACTTTTGATATGTATGAACACGTGGGAAGATAAGGAACCCGTTGATGTGAAAATTTCTGAGTTTTGAGAAGTGGGCCCAGGGCTCGGGTTTTGCTAATTTCGAGAAGTTTGATATTTTTCGATTGCTTTCGCTTGGGCCTTGTTCCCTTAGCATATTTTGACGTATTCGTTCTGATTTTGGATAGATTGGACGCGCGTGGAGGCCGATTTCAGGGGCAAAGGCATCGCGAGCTAGAGATTTTGCCGGTTCGAGGTAAGTAATGATTATAAATACTGTCCTGAGGGTTTGAAACCCCGGATTACACATCGTTGTGTTACTTTGAGGTAACTTACACGCTAGATGACGAGCGTGGGGCAGAGCACCGTTGGGGATTGTGACCTAGTCCTTCCCGAACGAGTACTTTAATGCGTATTTGATAGTTAATTGTTTAATGTTATTATATTTTGGGATGTATGCCATGTTTGGGGCCTTGTGCCGACTTGTTGAGACCCTTAGGGGCAGTTTTACTATCTATCCTCACTTTAATTGTTTGAAAGCATGTGCTCAGTCATGTGTTACTTGTTTATTACTCAAATCTGGCTTTATCACTATATTCTTAAAATATGGAAACTGTTTTGGGCTGAGTTCCCTGTTTTATTGAGATAGACCGAGGGTCTGATTGTGAGATTGATGACTGAGATATACTGAGAGTCTGATGGTGAGGTTAATGACTGAGAGAGGCCGAGGGCCTAGTTGTGAGGATTATATATCTATGGATCGGGCTGCACGCCGTAGCAATATATATATATATATATATATATACATATATGGATACGGATCGGGCTGCACGCCGCAGCAATACTTATATGGGTCGGGCTGCACGCCGCAGCAATATTGCGCTTGGGCCGTAAGGGGCCCCTCCCGGAGTCTGCACACCCCCAATGAGCGTCGTCGACGAAGTATATGGATCGGGTTGCACGCCGCAGCGATATATGGATCGGGCTGCACACCGCATCGGTTACTATATATATATATATATGGATCGGGCTGCATGCCGCAGTGGTTACTATATGGTACCTATTGAGCGTGAATGCTGAGTATGAGTACTGATTGGTAAGAGTTGAGTCACGAGTGACAGAGAGGCTAGCCCTAGGGGTGATAGATATATACATGCATATGAGTGATGTTTGCCTGAGAGGCCTGTTTATGAACTTATTGATTTCACTCCTCTTTAAAGCGAGTTTCTATCGAATATGTTGATTTATTGACTGTTTTCACTCATCTTTATATTGAGCCTCTGTCGGAAAGTTGAACAAATGTTTTAAAACAACTTTTATTTAAACTGGGGTTTATGAGATTTTCAGAAATTAATCACTGATTTGGCATTTGGTTATTTCCACCGAGGTTTTCAAGTTATGAAGTGTTTATGGTTACTGTTTTGCCCGAGGGGCTGTTTTACGAACTATGTTTGCCCGAGGGGACGATTATGACTTTAATCTCTATTATTACTTTAAATGGTATTGAACCCCTACTGAAACTGCTGGAAAGTATTTCAAAAATGATTTTTACTAAAAGCTGGGTTTTAAAAGGGAAGGTTGACTCGTATTATGATTTGAAAGCCTATTGTGTTTATTGAGCCTAACGTGAATGTGGATTCATTGTTTCCTACTGCTCAGTCTTTATTTACTCTTATTACTTACTGGGTTGGAGTACTCACATTACTCCCTGCACCTTATGTGCAGATTCAGGTATATCTGAACTCGGTAGCGGGTGTTGATTTGCTCAGGCGCGGAGTCATCAGAGTTAGCAGGTGGCTGCATGACGTTCGCAGCACCGCTCCCTTCCTTACATTGTTATTACTGTATTTAGTACATTATTTTAGGTTTCTTGTTGTATGAAGACCTTGATAGATGCTCATGACTAGTGACACCCCGAGGTCGGGCTTGTATTTTTATTCTGAACTGTTATTTCAGAAGTTATTATGAAACGTTGTTTAATTAAAGGCTTAAAAATGATTCTTACTGCTTAAGGGGCTAATGTGAGTGTTGTGTCGGCTGGCCTTGTCTTCACGAGTTGCGCCATCATGACCGGGCCGGTTAGGGTCGTGACAAGTTGGTATCAGAGCCTAGGTTACATAGGTCTCACGAGTCATGAGCAGGTTTAGTAGAGTCTCGCGGATCGGTATGGAGACGTCTGTATTTATCCTCGAGAGGCTGTAGAACCTTTAGGAAAACTTCACATTCTTGAATTCTTATCGTGCGTCCTTTGATTCAGCTTGAAATGTAACTCTTTGAATTCCTTCCACGCGTTCGTGTGCGCGCATGAGCACTCAGTATCAGATTTGCATTGATTGCTCGTGATTCCCTAATCGAGGGGCGAGATGTGATCTCAGTGTTTTGATGTTGGGCCAGTCCGGAATACTTGAGGCCGAATTTTTGCCTATAGCTTGAGCACCGAGGTGTTGATTATGTGAGCGCGTATTTCTAGATCTATATGTGCTGTTGTGTCCCTATTAAGGGAAGTGATGACTGGATAGTTACGTGACGAGTATGATGTGACTGCGAGATGTATTCATATGATTTGGAAGCGACGAGAAAGGTCTGCTGGAGGATAGAAGAACTATTAGGTGCTTGATTTCCATCTTGATTCGAGGTATAGCCCCGAGTTATGGGCGTGTGAAGAATCTTTTCATGTTTCCTTGTGGGAGTGAAGTAAAAAAAAAATTCATGATGCGGTATGAGTTCAGACTCAGGAAGACTAACTGACTGCGTAATGTTCATGACGGTGGAAGGTATACAGAAATGTTAGTTGGAGGCAAAGCAGGTGGGTTATCTCCTACGGAGTGTTCTGAGGTTGTGTGATCCTTATGTTGTCTGTTAGAAGATCTCATTTACAAGTGAAAAATATGTGTTGAAATTTAAATTTGGGTTGCTTAAGAGAGTGGGCTTGACTGTTGCGAGGATGAATGCGAGATTTGCAGAAGATTTAAAGTACCAGATGGTCTGTGTTTCACGAGCTTATAAAGGATTGAGTTTAATCTCACTATGGTATTATGACAGCAATAGGGTATATGCGCTATGAGTTATTGTGTGTGTTTTGGTCTATGGCTTCGAGCCAAGTGGGGAAGTCTGCTATTGATTAGGCGATTGCGCAGTTATGTGCTATGTTAGTTCTAGTTTGAAGCGTACTGGTGAATCAGTTATGGCTTATGGAGATTGAGACCGAGGATGTCTCGAGTAAAGGAAAATTTTGACAAAGGTTATGTCATGCTTCATAGGTGTAAGAGAATCTCAGAATGTCTTGAGTTGTTATTGGTAAAAGATGCTCGGTGCATAGAGCAGGAAGTTGCTTGGTTGTATTGGGATGAGGTTGCATTCTGCAGTGTCTGAAGTGCTAATAAGGCACAAGTTGTTCGGTTCTTTTGATCGGGCTAATTGCGGTTTGAGTAGAGTGGATGACTTGCGAGAATGGTTCTAATGTGTTCAAGATTCTACATATAACAATTGGGTATTGTAAAGTTGCATATGTGGTTCGAAACTGAGTTTTCATTGGAAGATGTCAAGACTTGTGGTATTTTCTATAAATTGTGGGATTCTATGTATCAGTATCAGGAAGGTAAAGGTAACGGATTTAGATTCGTAGGAAGTCTCTTCAGAGTAAAGTATTTTGAAGGTGGTGCTTTTAGGGATATTTAAGAGAGTATTCAGCGGCTTATGAGTCTTAGACGGTGTGGTTTTGTGCTTGGGTCTCGTGTGGTAAGTCTGGGTTGAGAAATTGTGATGTTATAGCAAGAAGGAGTATCAAGTTGAAGGTAAGTCAGAAGGGAACTCGGATAGATGGGATGTACAGTATTTTTCTTCTAGATGGGATCAATAGAAAGTTCTTGGTTAGTTGAGTACATAGTTGCTTGTGGCTCGGAAGGGATATGAAGTTCTCATGATATCCTAGGATGGTATGGCACATGCGATATGTTATGGAGGATGGAGAATTGCGTGAGTAAGGTTACGGTTCAGTTCTGAAAGGAAGGACATAGAATTCTTAGGCAGCACGGGCAATTTCAGATGATTAAGGAAAAGGTACTGATGATTGGTGTGGCTTGATGAGGGAATACATTTCAGAAAGGGCGATGTGTTTGAGTTATGGATGCTTTATTGATATTGCGGCACTATCTATTATCGACTGATGATATGCGAGTTGCTAGGCGGCACAGAAGAATTATAGGTGTACCTCTCGTGGGATGATTGAGTATTAGAGGTGTGTTGTATATTCGAGCGGCGAAATTGGGATCAGATATGGTAATTCATCTGCTTTATGGACTTGGAGACTGGAAGTTCTCATAAGCAGGTTAGCTCGTGGTTGAGGACGGTAAAGATGTGGGTAAGTTAATCAGATGATAGTATGTGCTATAATTCAGTCATTGTGAACCTTCGGAGGGTTATTTATCTGTTGTGAGTGACTACAGTTGGTGTATGGTTCATTAGTAGACTTATATGGATGTGTGTTCTGCATCGGGACGGCTTTGTTGACCCCGAATTGTATTGTTGAGGGATGTGTTGATTCGATTGTTATTGAGCTTATTAGTAATCTGGGGAGGTCTATGAGTCACCTTTCTGTGTTGCGAGGTGTTATGATTTGTTGGTTATAGGCACATATGGTGCGGTTCTATTGGGGTCTCATAGTGGGAGTCGAGCGGGAGGAGTATTAGATATTGCTTGGCGGATGGCGCATCGGTTATGTCCTTCGGGTTGTGCGGTGTTATGTATTTGTTTCATCGTGGTTATGATGATTTACTTTGGTTCTAGACATCAATGGCGCGTGGTCGTCAATTTCGAGCAGAGTGACTTGAGGTGTTTCATGTGGAGCAGTGTTTGGGTAGGGTCGCGCATTGTAGCGAAGTTATGTAGAGGTATGATCTTGCTGGTTAGATTCGTGTGTTCTATTCTATGATGTGAGACGGGCTCTCAGCCTTGTGTTGTGGTGGTACTGGTGAGCTTGAGTTACGGCTCTTTCATTTGAGTCATTTCCATGATTTGAACATGTTCAGATCGTTGCTTATTGGTGCGCGTATTATGCTAGTTGTGGCATAGGCCTCAATTGATGTGTCGTGTCGCCAGAGTGGTGTGTTGGACTAGAGGAGATCGTTGGGATCATTAATGAATACGAACGGATTCGATTTCAGCTTGTTTGATGGATAAATATCGAGGTTCGGCTCAGAAATTTGCTATGGTCCTTGCCAAAGGAGAAGTAGCCTTATGGATGGTTGATCTGAGAAATAGTTATGATTTATTGCGTGTTTCCTTTATCATTGGCAGTATGTGGAAGTGTTGGAAGGAAACTTTAGTTGTTAGAGGTTTTCTATCGGTATTCGGTTGTTAGGTGCAACTGCTGTGATTATAAGTTATCGCTGCGAGTGCTTGAGTTATGTGGTATATCATGTGATTGTGCCTGAGATAGCGGATATGGTCTGTTATAGGTTGTTTGGACTTGTTCACAGTATAAATGTGAGATTTCGATCGCATTGAGGATTTCAGAAGCAAAAATGTGATTCCATGGTTTATGGACTAGGATGGATTGTGAAACTTCAGTGATGTTGTGTTATCGAACCTATGTAAGATAGGGTGACGTGGGATCACCCCCGGGTATATGCATGGTAAAGTTATTCAGCTATTGGTTGGCTTTTAAAACAACTCTGAGTACCTTCGCGGACGAACGTGTGTTTAAGTGGGGGAGGATGTAACGACCCGACCGGTCGTTTTGAGCTTTTGCACTTTGATCGCCAGTTCTCGGGCATGACTTGCCCCGTGTAACGTATTATGACTGATGTAGATCGTTGGTTTTGGTTTTCAGGAAAATTTGGAATGAATTTGAAAGAACAGTCGCAGTTGAAAGCTTTGAATTTGAAAGGTTTTACCAAGAGTTGACTTATTTGTATATGAGTTCGGATCGGAATTTTTATGATTTGGTTAGCTTCGTTAGGTGATTTATGACTTAGGAGTGTGATCGGAAGTGGTTTTGGAGGTCTGGTGCAGAATTAGGCTTGAATTGGCGAAGTTAGTATTTTGGCGAATTCCGGTTGATGGGTGAGATTTTGATCCGAGGGTCGGAATGGAATTCTGAGAGTTGTTGTAGCTTTGTTATGTGATTTGGGATGTGTGTGCAAAATTTCAGGTCATTCAGACGTGGTTTGGATGGGTTTTTTATCAAATGCGTGTTTCGGAAGTTTTTGGGAAACTTAGGCTTGAATTCGATGTGAATTGATGGTTTTGGTGTTGTTTGAGGTGTTTTGATGATTGGAACAAGTTTGAATGATGTTTTAGGATGCGTTGATGCTTTTGGTTGAGGTCCCGGGGGCCTCGGGTGAGTTTCGGATGGTCTAACGGGCTAGTTTTGGAGTTGGAGAGTTGCAGATTTTGCACTTCTGATGTTGCAGGTTTTTAATGCTTCGCGATCGCAGGAGGTCCCTCGCGATCGCATTGAAGGAATTGGGTTGGTCTAAAATTTGTTCATCGCGTTCGCGTTTGTTTGATCGCGATCGCAGAGGATTAGATGGTGATGCTTCGCGTTCGCGTAAGACCCTCCGCGTTCGCATAGAAGGATTGGAGGGTCAGGGGCAATTGCCCTCCGCATTCGCGGTTGGAGGTTCGCGTTCGCGTAGTTTGGTGAAAGGCAGCATCGCGTTCGCAGGGCTTAAGTCGCGTTCGCATAGAGTATTTTGAGGTCTTGGAAAAATTGCCCTTCGCGATCGCGAGCCTTGGGCCGCGATCGCATAGAAGAAAGTTCAGAATCTGGGCAGAAGGTTATAAACATTTCCTCCGCGAGCTTAAGTCATTTTTCCACCATTGTTGAGTATTTTGAGAGCTCTTTGAGGGGAATTGAAGAGGGATTCAAGATGAATCGACTTGAGGTAAGAATCTTGGTCTTAAAACTCGATTATATTGTGAAATCCACCTAGAAATTCATGGAAATTAAGCCAAAAATTGAAGAACTAGGGCTTGAGAAATTGGACTTTTGATTTGGGATTTGAAAGGCCATTTGGGGTCGGATTTGAGAACTTTTGATATGTATGAACTCGTGGGAAGATAAGGAACCCGTTGATGTAAAAATTTCTGAGTTTCGAGAAGTGGGCCGGGGCTCGAGTTTTGCTAATTTCGAGATTTTTGATATTTTTCGATTGCTTTCGCTTGGGCCTTGTTCCCATAGCATATTGTGATGTATTCGTTCTGATTTTGGATAGATTCAACGCGCGTGGAGGCCGATTTGAGGGGCAAAGGCGTCGCGAGCTAGAGATTTCGCCGGTTCGAGGTAAGTAATGATTGTAAATACTGTCCTGAGGGTTTGAAACCCCGGATTACACATCGTTGTGTTACTTTGAGGTGACTTACACGCTAGATGATGAGCGTGGGGTAGAGCACCGCTGGGGATTGTGACCTAGTCCTTCCCGAACGAGTACTTTAATGCGTATTTGATAGTTAATTGTTTGATGTTATTATATTTTGGGTTGTATGCCATGTTTGGGGCCTTGTGCCGACTTGTTGAGACCCTTAGGGGCAGTTTTACTATCTATCCTCACTCTAATTGTTTGAAAACATGTCCTCAGTCATGTGTTACTTGTTTATTACTCAAATCTGGCTTTATAACTATATTCTTAAAATGTGGAAACTGTTTTGGGCTGAGTTCCCTGTTTTATTGAGATAGACGGAGGGTCTGATTTTGAGATTGATGACTGAGATATACTGAGAGTCTGATGGTGAGGTTAATGACTGAGAGAGGCCGAGGGCCTAGTTGTGAGGATTATGTATCTATGGATCGGGCTGCACGCCGCAGCAATATATATATATATATATATATATATATATATATATATATATATATATATATATNATATATATATACATATATGGATACAGATCGGACTGCACGCCGCAGCAATACTTATATGGGTCGGGCTGCACGCCGCAGCAATATTGCGCTTGGGCCGTAAGGGGCCCCTCCCGGAGTCTGCACACCCCCAGTGAGCGCCGTCAACGAAGTATATGGATCGGGCTGCACGCCGCAGCGATATATGGATCGGGCTGCACGCCGCAGCGGTTACTATATATATATATATGGATCGGGCTGCACGCCGCAGCGGTTACTATATGGTACCTATTGAGCGTGAATGCTGAATACGAGTACTGATTGGTAAGAGTTGAGTCACGAGTGACAGAGAGGCTAGCCCGAGGGGCGATAGATATATACATGCATATGAGTGATGTTTGCCTGAGAGGCCTGTTTATGAACTTATTGATTTCACTCCTCTTTAAAGCGAGTTTCTATCGAATATGTTTATTTATTGACTGTTTTCATTCATCTTTATATTGAGCCTCTGTCGGAAAGTTGAACAAATGTTTTAAAACAACTTTTATTTAAACTGGGGTTTATGAGATGTTTAGAAATTAATCAGTGATTTGGCATTTGGTTATTTCCACCGAGGTTTACAAGTTATGAAGTGCTTATGGTTACTGTTTTGCCCGAGGGGCTGTTTTACGAACTATGCTTTGCCCGAGGGGCCGATTATGACTTTAATCTCTATTATTACTTTAAATGGTATTGAACCCCTACTGAAACTGCTGGAAAGTATTTCAAAAATGATTTTTACTAAAAGCTGGGTTTTAAAAGGGAAGGTTGACTCGTTTTAT
This sequence comes from Nicotiana attenuata, assembly GCF_001879085.1. Lineage (NCBI taxonomy): Eukaryota > Viridiplantae > Streptophyta > Magnoliopsida > Solanales > Solanaceae > Nicotiana > Nicotiana attenuata. Next base: position 373,971 of record NW_017670678.1, read on the forward strand.
GATTTGAAAGACTGTTGTGTTTATTGAGCCTAACGTGAATGTGGATTCATTGTTTCCTACTGCTCAGTCTTTATTTACTCTTATTACTTACTGGGTTGGAGTACTCACATTACTCCCTGCACCTTGTGTGGAGATTCAGGTATATCGGAACCCGGTAGCGGGTGTTGATTTGCTCAGGCGCGGAGTCATCAGAGTTAGCAGGTGGCTGCATCACGTTCGCAGCACTGCTCCCTTCCTCACATTGTTATTATTGTATTTAGTACATTATTTTAGGTTTCTTGTTGTATGCAGACCTTGATAGATGCTCATGACTAGTGACACTCCGAGGTCGGGCTTGTATATTTATTCCGCTTTGTTATTTCAGAAGTTATTATGAAGCGTTGTTTAATTAAAGGCTTAAAAATGATTCTTACTGATTAAGGGGCTAATGTGAGTGTTGTGTCGGCTGGCCTTGTCTTCACGAGAGGCGCCATCACGACCAGGCGGGTTGGGGTCATGACAGTAGAAAGACTGGGTTCCGTATTTATTTTAATACAAGTTTCTATCCTATTTCATTCTGTATTTTCTTCTCGCTTTATTATAAATTGTTGCAGGATATATTATTTATGCCCCGCCGTAGCCTCGGCACTACTTCGTCAAGGTTAGGCTCGGCACTTACCAGTACAAGGGGTTGGTTGTACTGATACTGTACTCTGCACTTTCTGTGCAGATTTCGGAGTTGGTAGTGGCTGATGGAGAGGTCGTTTGCTGGTACTTCAGTCAGGAGACCCAAGGTATTCCTGCAGGCAATCCGCAGGCCCTTTCGTCCCCTCCTACATACTATATCTCTATTTTTTTTACTTTCGAGGAAAATGTATTCTTTTCCTTCGGACCAGTATTTGTAGTAATCTGTAAAAAGTTCGTGAGTTGTGACACCAGTTTCTGGGTGGTGACTGTTTCGGTTTTTCTATTAATAGTATAAAGATGATCAGTTAATATGTTCTTCCGCGTTTAATTTTGTTGATTTAGCTTTGTTTAGTTTTAATTATAACAAGTAAAGGAAAAAAGGTGATTATAACTCTAACGTTGGCTTGCCTAGCGAGTGCGATGTTAGGCGCCATCACGGTCCCCTGATAAGTCGGGATTTTAACATGTTTTATGCTCCTACTTGCCTATGCTTTGGTTATGAATTGCTACAAAATAGTCCCAAAATGCTCACAAGTTGTACTTGATTGCAGGTTTGATCGACAAAGCGTTGAATATCAAAGATCGGCTCAAAAAGGAGTGAAACCTGCTCAAGTGTTAAAGATAAGCAAGTTGAGGAAAAGAGAACCTAGTGCGGACCGCGCAAATGTGAATGCGGCCGCACTAGGAGATTCAGAGGATGGCATATTCAGTGGAAGTGCTACGCGGCCGCGGTTGGATTTTCGCGGTCCGCGGTCAGGCTACGCGGCCGCTTCACACTTTTGTGCGGTCCGCGTGAACGAGATTCAGAGAGCTGAAGTTTTGAAAATTCAAGCAATGCGCTCCGCGCTCCTTTATGTGCGGTCGCGCCAACTTCCATCGCGGCCGCGCTGCATTTCCACGCGGTCCGTGGTCCTCAACTTCAGAGAAGCAGAAACCAGAAGTCCAAGAGCCAGTGCGGCCGAGGTCCTTTTTGCGCGGTCCGCACTGACCCCGTAGGGGTATTTTTGTCCAGTTTTTCCAGCCTAGTATAAATAGAACATTTTGCCATTTTTAGGTCAAGTTTTTAGATTCTGAACGTAGCTGAGCTCGTGAGACTCGACATTGTAGCCATTTTCGGCATTTTTGCTCTTTATTATTATAGTTTCTTCTTAGTAATTAATTAATATGCTTAGTTCTTCATCTATTTCTTCAATTTCTGTATCTAGCATGAGTAGCTAAACCCATTAGTTAGGGTTGTGGCTCAACCCTAGTGTGGGTAATTGATGGGTGTTGCCATCTAAGGTTAGATTGATATTGGGTGTTTGTTATTTGGGTTGATTTTATGTTTTAATTAAGGATTGGTGGTTGCAAACACTGATTCTAGCTTTGTGGGTTTAACTCTTCTTGAGAAAGAGAGTCCATGACCCCAAAATTGACCCAACAAGGAATTGGGATGGACCCATGAGAAATGGTAGTCCCAATTAACGGGTTAAATCTCGAGAGAGTAATTACCCTACTTGAGCCATTGGATCAAAGATCATGGAAGGTCTCGAGAGAGTCAATTGGGAAAAATCACTCTCTCTACCGAGAGGTGTGAGAGTGGGTACAATTGTGCAATGGTTATAGCATAAGCCCCAAATTTGTCAATCTATCCTTAGTAACATCTACCCGTTAATTAGCCACCTAGGCAATGCCACGACCCTAGTGCCTTTCTCTATATTAAATACAACTTAGCAATATTCCTTTAGCATAATTTAGTTTTAATCATTAGTTTTATAATAGTAGTCATAAAAAGCAAAGAAAACCAAAAATGTTTGAAGTGACATTAGAAGTACAAACACATCTCTAGACTAGACAGATAATACAACTCCACTACTAGCTCCCTGTGGAAATTCGATCCCGAACCACTATTCGGGTAAAAGCTATTGCGACCCGCTCTTCCTACCTTAGTGTAGCGTCGAGTCGGCAGCGATCAACTTTTTGGCGCCGTTGCCGGGGAGCTTACGGTGTTGACTATCTGTTTGGTTAGTTTTGTGTTTTGCTTCTCTTTCCTTCTTGTTTACTAATTTTGTTTGTGTCGATCATTCAGGTACTATGGCTTTAAATGCTAATGACCCTATTGGCAATGCCATGGCGGGGGAGGAGGTAGAAGATATTGATCATGATGAGGTTCCCGTACCTCAAGTTCCACGTAGAGGCCGTCAGGCCAATGACAACAATCCTATTCCAGACCCTCCTCCGCCACCGCCAAGAGCAGTCCCAAGAGTTCTCCCAAATCAAGGGTACGCGAGTGCCATTGTTCCTCCCCGAATCCGGGCGGGGAACTTTCAAATCACAAATGTCATGTTGACCTTGCTCGAGCAAAGAGGGTATTTTACGGGCGCCTCCGATCAAAATGCATACAAGCACTTGAAGGGGTTCGTAGATACATGCTGGGGCAGCAAACAAACAAACGTGTCAGAGGATGCGTTGAGATTGAGGCTTTTCCCGTTTTCTCTTCGGGGTAAAGCGTTGGATTGGTTAGAAAGGCTCCCAAATCATTCTATCACCACATGGGATGAATTGGCGGACAAATTTATTGCCAAGTTCTTTTCTCCAAGTCATATGGTGGCTCTTCGGGATGAGATTCTAGCTTTCAAGCAAATGCCAACGGAACCTTTGCACGAAATATGGGAAAGATATAGAACAATGGTGAAGGAGTGCCCTAATAACGACATGAACGAGGCGATGATACAACAAACCTTTTATCGGGGCATCAACACCACGAATCAGTGCATTGTGAACCAATTGGCCGGAGGGAATTTTATGAAACTTTCTTACCAAGAGGCATGTGAAGTACTTGATGAAATGGCCGACACCTATTCGGCATGGCAAAGCCGAGCGAATGTGCCCCAAGGTGACCCCACGGTCATCCATTTGCACAAGGAATTGAACGATCATGGCCAAGCTATTGCCGAGCTTACAACAACTATGAATCGATTGGCGAAGGCGCAATTGCAACAAGTCCACAACCCGCGCCAAGTCAATGCAATGGAAGGCGTTTCTCTGTTAAAAAGGAGGTAAAGAGGGCAATAACAACCTCAAGGTAATTGTGAGCAATTTGACAACAACAATGATGGTGGTGGTTATTCAAATGAGTGCTATGATGATCAAAGCGAGGAATGTCAATATGTCAATAACTACCAAAGAATAGATGAAATCAAGGGAATCAACAGTGGCGCCCCAAGGAAATTGGGGCAATCAACAAGGTGGCGGTAATTGGAATAATAACAACCAACAACAAGGTGGCGGCAATTGGAACAACAACAATCACAACAACAATTGGGGTAACCAAGGTAACAATCAAGGCGATTGGAACGGGAGTAATAATAATTGGAATAACAACAATGGTCAAGGCGGGTGGAATAACAATGGAAATCAAGGCAACCGGGGGCAAGGTTTTCAAAGGCCCCCGATGTATCAACAACCGAACAATCCGCCTTCGTTTCAATCTCAAGGGTCTAGTTCTTCGGGTAGTTATATAGGAGGAATAGAAATGATGTTCAACAAATGATGAAGAAGAACCAAGACTCTGATGCTCAATTGGCTTCCCACAATACCTCTATTCGGAATTTGGAGGTGCAATTAGGCCAAATCTCTCAATCGTTGAATACTCGACCTAAGGGTGCTCTACCAAGTGACACGGTAGTGAACCCGAAGGGAGGTAACAATCATGTGATGGTGGTTACAACAAGAAGTGGGAGAGGCGGTGATGTGCATGCCTCGAAAGAAAATCAAGTTGTGGATGATAATGTTGGGTTCCAAGAAGATGTGGGTCCTTTGGTTGTTGAAGATATGGTTGAACCAAATGTGAAGAATGAGGTGAGGATAGAATTGGTGAGGCCGAGGTGGAAACTCAAGAGGCCGTGAACCCGTCTAGGGAGCACATAATCGACATGTCGGAGCCGGTGGTGCCAAAAGCCAAGGCGCCTTTGCCTAGACCACCTCCACCTTATCCTCAGCGGTTAGCAAAGCAAAAGAGTGACAATCAGTTCAAAAAATTCATAGATATGATGAAAAGCCTTACAATCAATGTGCCTTTGGTGGAGGCACTTGAACAAATGTCGGGCTATGCGAAGTTCATGAAGGATTTGGTCACAAAGAAGCGTTCCATGGATTGTGAAACAATAAAGATGACTCACCAAGTCAGTGCGATAGTGCATTCTATGGCCCCGAAACTTGAGGACCCTGGAGCTTTTACTATCCCTTGCACTATCGGTAGTGCGGATTTTGCTAAGGCCCTTTGTGACTTGGGGGCTAGCATTAATTTGATGCCTTATTCAGTCTTCAAGACTTTGGGAATTGGGCAACCTAGGCCCACCTCAATGAGACTTCAAATGGCGGACCGGTCGATGAAGCGGCCTTTGGGTATAATTGATGACGTTCTTGTCCGGGTGGACAAATTCATATTGCCGGCCGACTTTGTCATATTGGATTGTGAAGTGGACTTTGAAGTGCCGATTATTCTTGGAAGACCTTTCCTAGCTACGGGGAAGGCCTTGGTTGATGTTGAAGCGGGTGAGTTGACATTCCGAGTGGGAGATGAGAAGGTGGTATTCCATGTTTGCAAATCAATGAGACAACCCAATAGCACGGAGGTGTGTTCACTTGTGGACATTGTCACATCTGTGATAGTGGATGACACAAGTTCCATGATAAATGTTGAAGATCCTCTTGAGGCCGTGCTTCTTGACATGGATGTCGATGATGATGCTAGCAGAGTGGAGTGCGTGAATGCATTGCATGGTATGGGTTCATATTCATATGAGCCTAGGAAGTTATCTTTGGATCTTGAAAACCGCAAAACTCCACCAACTAAGCCATCCATTGAGGAGCCACCGGTGTTGGAGTTGAAGCCACTTCCTCCACACCTCAGGTATGAATTTTTGGGCTCTAATTCAACTCTTCCAGTCATTCTTCTTCTTGCCTTACTAACTTGCAAGGGGTTGAGGGCCCACTTTCGGGGGGTGCTTCAAAGGCAAAAAAGGGCAATAGGATGGACTCTGGCAGACATTAGGGGAATAAGCCCCGCATTTTGCATGCATAAGATCATCTTGGAGGAGGATGCAAGGCCGTCCCTTGAACATCAAAGAAGACTAAATGAGGCGATGCAGGAAGTGGTAAAGAAAGAGGTTATCAAGTGGCTTGACGCCGGTGTGGTTTATCCAATCTCCGATAGCTCGTGGACTTCTCCTGTCCAATGTGTGCCAAAGAAAGGAGGGATGACGGTGGTGACCAATGACAACAATTAGCTTATTCCCACTCGAACCATTACCGGGTGGAGAGTTTGTATGGACTACCGGAAACTCAACAAGGTGACCCGCAAGGATCATTTTCCCTTGCTATTCCTCGACCAAATGCTTGATCGTCTTGCGGGGCGAGCATTCTGTTGCTTTTTGGATGGGTACTCGGGCTACAATCAAATCTTAATTGCCCTGGAGGACCAAGAGAAGACCACTTTTACATGCCCCTACGGTACATTTGCTTTCTCCAGGATGCCATTCGGGTTATGCAATGCTCCGGCGACCTTCCAACGTTGCATGATGGCTATTTTCACCGACATGGTGGAGGACATATTGAAGGTCTTTATGGATGACTTTAGTGTGGTTGGTGACTCTTTTGATGAATGCTTGGTAAATTTGGATAGAGTCTTGGCCCGTTGTGAAGAAACTAACCTCGTTCTCAATTGGGAAAAATGTCATTTTATGGTTGAAGAAGGTATAGTGTTGGGCCACAAGATTTCAAAACATGGGATTGAGGTAGATAAGGCGAAAATTGAGGTGATTTCAAGGCTCCCTCCCCCTACTTCTGTCAAAGGGGTGAGGAGTTTTCTTGGGCATGCCGGGTTCTACCGGCGGTTTATCAAAGACTTCTCGAAGGTTGTGAATCCACATTGCAAGTTGCTAGAGAAAGATTCCAAGTTTGTTTTTGATGAAAAATGCATGGAGGCCTTTGAACTTTTAAAGCACAAGTTGACCACTACCCCTACCATAATCGCACCTAATTGGAGTTTACCCTTTGAACTAATGTGTGATGCTAGTGATGTTGCAGTGGGGGCGGTGTTGGGTCAACGGGTTAACAAAATGTTCCATCCCGTGTACTATGCAAGTAAGACTATACATGAAGCTCAACGGAATTACACGGTGACGGAGAAGGAGTTATTGGCCATTGTATTTGCCATGGAGAAATTTCGGCCCTATCTTATGGGGGCCAAGGTGATTTTGCACACAGACCATGCCGCCCTTAGGTATTTGATGACCAAGAAGGATTCCAAGGCAAGATTGATGAGATGGGTGTTACTTCTTCAAGAATTTGACTTAGAAATAGTGGACCGAAAGGGAAGTGAGAACCAAGTTGCTGACCATTTGTCCCGGTTGGAGGAAGAAGGGAGGCCATGTGATGGCCTTGAGATAAATGATACATTCCCTGACGAGCAACTTCTTTCTGTGGCAATGTGTGACATGCCATGGTTCGCGGACATCGCCAACTTCATTGTGACCGAAATTGTCCCGTGTGAGCTCTCTTCCAACCAAAGAAAGAAACTCAAACGGGATAGTTTGGATTTTTATTGGGATGATCCCTACTTGTTTAAAATTTTCACGGATGGTGTGATTAGAAGATGTGTCCCAGAAGGTGAACAATTGAGCATTTTGGAGGCTTGTCACTCCTCCCTCTATGGTGGCCATCATGGAGGGGTGAGGACGGCTTCTAAGGTCTTGAGTTGCGATTTCTATTGGCCGACTTTGTTTAAAGATGCTAGTGACTTGGCAAAGAGATGTGATGCATGCCAAAGAGCCGGCGGAATTTCAAAAAGGGATGAGATGCCTCTCAATACAATTCTCGAGGTGGATATTTTTGATGTTTGGGGCATCGATTTCATGGGTCCTTTCGTGAGCTCTTGTGGGAACACTTATATTCTCGTGGCGGTGGACTATGTCTCAAAGTGGGTTGAAGCCGTGGCTTTACCCAACAATAAATCCCGGAGTGTTGTGGCATTCTTGAAAAAGAGTATCTTTACAAGGTTTGGCACCCCCCGTGCTATCATTAGTGATGGGGGGGTCTCACTTTTGCAACAAGGCTTTCGACTCATTGCTTGCCAAGTATGGAGTAAATCACAAAGTGACCACCCCCTATCATCCTCAAGCTAGTGGTCAAGTGGAAGTCTCCAACCGAAAAATAAAGAGTATCTTGTCCAAGACGGTAAATGCTAATAGGACCGATTGGTCGAAAAAGTTGGATGACGCTTTATGGGCGTACCGGACGGCTTACAAGACCCCAATTGGTATGTCCCCGTACCGGTTGGTGTTTGGGAGAGCTTGCCATCTTCCGGTAGAATTGGAGCACAAAGCTATGTGGGCCTTGAGAAAGTTGAACTTGGAAAAGGATGTTGCAGCGAACCTCCGTGTTGAACAACTTAATGAGCTTGATGAGTTTAGATTTCATGCCTACTCCAGCTCGTCCTTGTATAAGGACAAGATGAAGTATTTTCATGACAAATATGCTCGGGGTAAGGAATTCAAGGTTGGTGATATGGTTCTTCTTTTCAACTCCCGGTTGAGGTTATTTCCGGGAAAGCTCAAGTCAAAGTGGAGTGGGACTCCGTTTGGTGCTCTTGATCTCAAGAACAAGAATGGTGAAGTTTTCCGGGTCAATGGGCATCGTGTCAAGCATTATTTGGGGAAGTTTGATGACAGCCACGTGGTGACACTCATTCATTTGAAGTGATGTGATGGTAACATGCGTCGTGCCGCGACGTTAAATCGGGCGCTTCTTGGGAGGCAACCCATGTCTTTTTCTTTTTCTTTGATTTTCTTTGTAGTTTAGGATTTTTGAGCTAATTGGTTGTGAGATGTTGCAGGAATTGTATTGATGCAATGCAAAACAAGTTGGAATAAATTGAACAGTCTCTGAAGTTTGCCAGTGCGCCCGCGGTACACTTTTGCGCGGTCCGCGCTGGCATGTTCCAAAAATAGTGCTCTCTGAAGTTTTCCACCGCGTCCGCGGTCAAGTTTGTGCGGTCCGCGGTGGACCTTCGCGGCCGCGGTACACTTTAACGCGGTCGCGCCAAGGTTGCCTTCTGAAACTTCACATGTTGAAACTTAACGCGGTCCGCGGTCCGCGGTCGCTTTTGTGCGGCCGCGCTGGTAGGTGAGTATGGGGCCACAGTTTTTCTATAAATAGGGCCCAAGGGTTTCATTTTACCCTTTTCGCAATTTGAAAACCCAGAGCCCTAATTCTACTGTTCATCCTTTCCTGAGACCAATTTTCTCACTTGCTTGGACTAATTGCATTCAATTTTCACAAACTTGGTAACATTTCATGCATTTGTGATTAATTAATTTCATATTTTCATTTTTTACGACTTGCTCAGTAGTTTAGCTTCTTCTTTATATCTAATTGTTAGTTTAGGATAGTTTAAAATCGGGGTTTTGTGCTGAATATGCTTAATCAATGGGTGAACTGAGTAGGGACAAAGTAGGTGTAAAAACTTGAACAAGAATGGCAAAAATGCAACCCTAACTTAGTGCCCATAAACCCTAGCTCAGCGTGGACCGCGGTCGCCTTTGCGCGACCGCGCTACCCTAACGCGGTCCAGGAGACCGCGCTACCCTAACGCGGTCCGTGTTGCATTTTTGTGCGGACTGCGGTGGGAGATTCAGAGAGTGGTGATTTTGGGCCTTTGCCCAGCGCGGACCGCGGTCACTTTTGTGCGGTCCGCGGTGCCTCCAACGCGGTCGAACTCCTGTTTTGTGCGGTCCGCGGTGCTATGTTCTGCTACCTGTTCTGCAACTGTGTACTGAAATTATCTCTGCAATCTATTTCATTCACCTGTTTCACTGCATGTGCTTAAACTAACAATGTTAGATGCTTATCTTTGCAGATAATGGTTAAACAAAGGGGCGCCAAACAATCACAACAACCCGGGAGAGGTGGTTCCTGCCGAGGGGGTAAAGGAAAGAGAACTGCAAAACTCACCCCCTAGGCTCGGGAGAACATCAAAAAGACCCGGAAATTGATAAGAGCTGCTGACAAGGCTGCTTCTCATTCGTCGGGGAGTGAGTATGTGCCCTCCAAAGACATCTCCTCCAATTCAGTCCCAACTCATATAACCGACCCCCTCCACCTAGTTGATACCCCTCCGCCATCACCTACCTCCAAAAGACCAGTGAATGTAGTCTCGGATTCTTCTGACGAGTCCGCAGCCGGTAGTGGGCAATACTCCACCTCCCCCACAGCTTCATTATCTGGGGAGAGTGCAGGCAGAGATGAGGGAGGGGAGCCTCAGATTGGGGGTATTGAATGAACTAGAAAACCTGAAGTCTGGGAAGATCGATTTGTCAGTCAAGTGGCATTTCACAAGTTTAGGGAGTGGTGGCCGGTGAGGAAGTTGATACCGGAGAGGAGTTTTATTGACACTGACCTTTTACCCTACAACCCGAACGTGCAAAGGGAGTTCAGAACTAGATGGGGATGGGAGTTTTTCATGGAGAACTGCATCGATGCTAATGAGCACATGGTCAGGGAATTCTACTCTAATGTAGCTCACATTGTCAAGGATACCAAGGTGACCAAACTTAGAGACAAAACAGTGTTGTTTGATGGAACATCGTTAAATGAGTATTTGGGGTTCCGTGATGAAGATGAGTCACTTTATTTGGCTAAGTTAGGGATGGGTGAGGAAGTCCGTCCTTGGTTGGCCCAGTACTTGGCAATCCCAGGTACTGTGCCAGAATGGTTGCAAGCAGGGAAGAAAATATTCCGGAAGACCTTCAACTTTGAGGCTCGAGGGTGGTTGACATTTATATGCAGTCGGCTTGACCCTTCTACCCACGATCAGACTATTCCACTTACCCGAGCGGTTCTTGTTGCGTCTATTATGGCCGGGTACCCTATCAATGTGGGCAATGTGATGTCCCGTGTGATTTCTGCTGTGGGGCAAGAGCATGACCGGAATTACCCTTTTCCCAACACCCTTTCAATGTATTTCCGGGACCTGGAGGTGGAGAAGAAGAGATATGATGTCAAGACCAAGCCTGTGGCTCCTTACTCTTGGTACAGTATGCAGGGTCCGGACAACCCTAAGTCCAAGAACTACCAGCCACCTGCCTCTGCCCCAACTGGCCAGTCTGAGGAGCCAGTTGCGGTAGAGCCTTCTACCGAGCCTTCCACCATACCTGCTGCCACTACAGGAGTAGACTTGCCTCCAGGACCTTCCTCTACTGCTGGTCCCAGTTCTTCAGCAGGCCCGGGAGTTCCATCTTCCAAGACTCACCCTTTCACTGCCCATCAGTTGAGCCAGACATTGGCTAGCTTGAACAACTGGATGTCAGCTGCGACATCCAAGTTGTCCACCTTGTCTTCCACTATTCAGACCCAGTCAGCACCTCAGCCAGCTCAGATTCCTCAGTCCATTGAGGACACTTTGAAGAAGCTCCTGGAGAACCAGGAAAGGATTATGAAGACACAGGCTACTTTGACTACAGCTGTGGAGTCACATGGCAAGGCTCTGAAGGAGCTTGCCAAGGAGCACAAGAAGATGAGGAGATCACGGGCTTCCAAAGAGTCTGTGAAAGAGCTGCGGAAAGATGTGGACAAGCTATTGGCAGACCAGATGCCTTTAGACTTGTTATTTGGGGATCCAGCCCCTCCAGCAGCAGCACCAGTGCCACAGCCACAGCAGGAGCAGGTACCCAGGCAGCCTAGGAAGAAGAGGAAGCTCCCCAGCACAACGGATGCAGTTATTGAGGTGGCAGTCCCACAGGAGGCCTCCTCCACTTTGCCTCAGGATGCACCTGTCATCCAGCCGGTCCAGGAACAGGCTCCAGTCCCAGCAGTGAGCAGCAGGAGGCCGGGAGCCAGTCTGAGGCTCCTGCACATACGGAGGACTTGGGGACCACTGATGACCCCATGCAGACGGACCAGGCTTAGGGAGCCCCTATATCCTTTCTTATGACTTTTTGATGCTTAGTTTCATAGTTGGCATTGGGGACAATGCCAGCTTTTATTCGTGGGGGTGCGCCCTACTTTTTTGTTGTTATCTGGATGACTGTACATATTTGACTCAGTTTTTATTCCTTTTGGTTGATTTTCTATTTGGTATGTATATAACTTTACATTCAGTACTTTTTATCTTCTATTTTGGTTTGTATATAAAGATAAGTTACATTTTGTATATATTCATCCCCCGTTTGTATATTCTAATTCCCTATTGTAAATATTCATTCTATTTTCTAGTTTCGCAAAAAAATTTCGTTTTTAGCTTTATAGTTAGGCTCGTAGCCTCTTGTTTTGTTTTTGACGCTTCCAGTAAGCCCTTGGTTTTCTTAAGGTCACGGTTCTTTCCAAGGGTGGAGTATTGTGTGAACCGGGTGGCTCTTCCCGATGATGGATGGAGTGACAACCTTCTTAAGGGTTTGAGTCCGTTTCTTTGATTTTTCTTTTGTTTTTGATAGTTGTAGTTAAGGGTACCTCAAGCAAAGCTTCACTTGGGCCTAGCACATTTGCCTTTGATCCCATGGTCAAAGACATAATGTTGTGTTTAGGATGGTGAAAGTCGTGGCTTTGAGACTCTTGCGTTGACCAAACAATCATCATGTGGTCTTTTCGGACCATTGTGTGCTTGAATCGTAACTAAGGTCGTTGTGGGCCCTCGACTCGATGTCTTTAGCAATCCCCTAGCATGTGTGGTGAGGAATCGAATTGTGAGTCCAAGTCCCGAGCCAATGGTCTAGAACTTGCCCTGAATGTTTGTTGAGGCGAAATCCTAGGTGAAATTTGACTTGAGAAGTGATTATAGGCTCTCCTTGATCTGAATGTTAAGTTTAACAATTCCATAGCCTACCAAAGAGATGATCCCTAGTTAACCCTTTTGAGCCTTAAACCTTTTTCTTTCAAGAACCAATGCTACAAGCCTATACCCGTTCTAAATGATTATCCTTTCTTGGCACCCAAATCTTCCCTTGAGTAATGGCAAATGTCTAAGTTTGGGGGGAGAGACAAGAAAGGAAACAAAGTGGTAGAAAGGTACAAAAGCAAAAGAAAAAAAAGGAAGGCGATGAAAAAGCAAGAAAAGAAAAAGACAAAAGAAAGTCCAAAGTGAACAAGAATAAAAAGGGATCCAAGGAAAACAAAAGTGAAAAAGGTGTGAAAAAGGTGTGGAAAAAGTAGAAAAAGGAGAAACGTTTTGAATTGCATAAGAAAGAGTGACAATGTGTCTCTCTAACCCCTTGTAAAGAAGTGAAATATTCAAAAAAGTCAAGAGAGTTGTGCCAAAATGAATCAAAAGAAGTGCTTAAGGGAAGATTGAACCCACTTGAATAAAAACATGTCCTACCCTTACCCAAAAGCCTTCATAATGACTCCACAAAAGCCCTATAGGATCTGAGTTGAAGGAAACCTACATTAGTGGATACTTACATAAGGGGCAAGCATATGGTACCTAGAGCCGGACTTGTGACCTTCTTCTTGAGAGAGATGAGTGAAACTCCATCAACCTTGATTTGTGTGTTAATACTCTAAAAGGTGAGGTTCGCTTAGGGAGAGTTGAGGATGTGTGAGTTTGGGTTCCACAATGACCAAAGTAATTGAGAGAAGCTCTTTGGTAAAATGTGTCAACTCTTGATGCTCTTGTGTCACACTTGATCCATGGTTTTTCAAAGTTTAAATGTGTTAATGATGCATTCGTATTGAGGGCAAATTGTTAGTCCCAATTGATGCTTGTTGAGGTTGCTTTAGGATAGCTGGAATTACTTGGATTTTCCTTAAAGGGGTGGGTCTTATTTTGTTTGCTTGAGGACAAGCAAAGGTTTAAGTTTGGGGGAGTTGATAAATCGGGATTTTAACATGTTTTATGCTCCTACTTGCCTATGCTTTGGTTATGAATTGGTACAAAATAGTCCCAAAATGCTCATAAGTTGTACTTGATTGCAGGTTTGATCGACAAAGCGACGAATGTCAAAGATCGGCTCAAAAAGGAGTGAAACCTTCTCAAGTGTCAAAGATAAGTAAGTTGAGGAAAAGAGAACCTAGTGCGGACCGCGCAAATGTGAATGCGGCCGCACTAGGAGATTCAGAGGATGGCATATTCAGTGGAAGTGCTACGCAGCCGCGGTTGGATTCTCGCGGTCAGCAGTCAGGCTACGCGGTCGCTTCACACTTTTGTGCGGTCCGCGTGAACGATATTCGGGTAAAAGCTATTGCGACCCACTCTTCCTACCTTAGTATAGCGTCGAGTCGGCAGCGATCATCCCCGACGGTGGGAAAGTCGGGTCGTGACAAGTTGGTATCAGAGCACTAGGTTGCCTAGGTCTCACAATTCACGGACAAGCTCGGTAGAGTCTGAGGGATCGGTACGGAGACGTATGTGCTTATCCCCTAGAGGCTACAGAGTTAGGAACAATTTCACTTCTATTCATCTCTGTCGTGTGGTTTGATCTTTCAATGCTAATTGAACTCTCTACTCTTTCTTTTGCAGATGGAGAGAACATGTACCGCTTCATCAGCTGATCAGCAGCCCGAGCCCCCAGTGGCAGCTCCTACGCGGGGCAGAGGACGAGGCCAAGGTCGTACTAAAGGCCGAGGTAGGGGCAGGGCTCATCTTAGAGCTCAAGCAGCAGAACCAGCGGCCGAGCCTCAGGTAGTGTTTGATGATGAGGTTCCGGCCCAGACTGTTCCAGCGGGGCCAACTCAGGTTCCAGAGGGGTTCATCACTACCTCGGTACTTTAGGATGCTTTGGTCCATCTAGTGGGCCTTATGGAGAGTGTTACTCAGGCCGGCAAACTTCCTGTAGCACCAGCCGTCTCTCGGTCTGGGGGAGGAGCACAAACTCCCGCTACTCACACTCCGGAGCAGATGGCCCCCCAGTTTCAGACTCCAGCAGCTCAGCCAATTGGGGTAGTCCCGCCGGGTGTTGTAGCATAGACTAGCGATGGATTAGCTATGTCTTCTGAGGCCTTGTGGAGATTGGACAGGTTCACCAAGCTTTTAACTACTACCTATGGCGGTACATCTTCAGAGGATCCCCAGGACTATTTGGACAGTTGCCACGAGGTTTTGTGAAACATGGGGATAGTGGAGACCAATGGGGTCGACTTTGCTGCTTTTCGTCTGTCAGGTTCCGCCAAGAATTGGTGGAGGGATTATTGTTTAGCCAAACCAGCTGGGTCACCAGCTCTCACTTGGGACCAGTTCTCTCAGCTATTCTTGGAGAAGTATCTTCCTATCACTTAGAGGGAGGACTATCGGAGGCAGTTCGAGCGCCTTAAGTAGGGTTCTATGACCATCACTCAGTACGAGACCAGATTTTTTGATTTATCCCGTCATGCTCTTCTTATACTTCCCACCGAGAGAGAGAGGGTGAGGAGTTTTATTGAGGGACTTGCTCAGCCTATCAGATTGCGGATGGCTAAGGAGACAGGGAGTGAGATTTCTTTCTAGGATGCAGCCAATGTGGCCAGATGAGTTGAGATAGTTTTAGCTCAGGGGTCTGACAAGAGACCTCGTCACACCGGTGGATTCAGTGGGGCCTCATCTGGAGGTCGAAGTACTTTTGGTAGAGACCATCATCCCAGGCCATTTCATTCAGCACTTTAGACATCCCATGGAGCTTCAGGGGGTCGTGGTCCTTATGTACCTCCTTCAGGGCAGCCAACTTATAGTGCACCGCCAGCTCCCATCAGAGCACCTCCTCTTCAGAGTTACTATCACAGTCAGCCGGCCCGTAAGGGTCAGCCTCAGTTTCCTCAGTCGCAGTATTCAGATGGATGTTTTGAGTGTGGTGAGTATGGCCATGTTCGGAGGACCTGTCCGAGATTAGTGGGTGTTCAGTCATAGCAGCAGAGTTCTCGTGCCATGATTCTGGCACCGCCTACCCAGCCAGCTAGAGGTAGGGGTTAGGGAGCCAGAGGTAGGGGTCAGCCCGTTATAGGTGGAGGTCAGGCCGTTAGAGGTGGAGGACAGGTCGCTAGAGGTGGAGGCCAGCCAGCAGGAGGTCGTCCTAGGGATATGGTTCAAGGTGGTGGGGCATAGCCCCGATGTTATGCTTTCCCAGCCAGGCTTGAGGCTGAGTCCTCCGATGCAGTTATCACAGGTATTGTTTTGGTTTGTATTAGAGATGCTTCAGTTCTATTTGATCTAGGATCTACGTACTCCTATGTGTCATCTTATTTTGCTTCATATTTGGTTGTGCCTCGTGATTCTTTGAGTGCTCCCGTGTATGTGTCCACACCAGTAGGGGATTCTATTATTGTAGATCGTGTCTATCGCTCGTGTGTGGTTATTATTGGGGGTCTTGAGACTAGTATAGATATCCTACTTCTCGATATGGTGGATTTCTATGTCATTTTGGGGATAGATTGGTTGTCACCTTATCATGCTATATTGGACTGTCACGCCAAGATCGTGACCTTAGCATTGCCGGGGTTCCCTCGATTAGAGTGGAAAAGGAGTCCTGGTCATTCTACCAACAGGGTTATCTCTTATATGAAGGCTCGGCGTATGGTCAAGAAGGGGTGTGTGGTTTATTTGGCTTATGTTCATAATTCTAGTGCTGAGGTTCCTTCTATGGATTCTGCGCCAGTTGTTCGGGAGTTTCCAAAGGTATTTCCTGCAGACCTGCTGGGGATGCCACCCGACAGGGATATTGAATTTTGCATTGATTTGGCTCCGGGCACTCAGCCCATTTCTATTCCGCCGTACCGCATGGCCCCGCCAGAGTTGAAAGAATTGAAGGAACAGTTGCAAGATTTGCTTGATAAGGGCTTTATTAGACCTAGTGTCTCGCCCTAGGGAGCGCCGGTGTTCTTTGTTGAGAAGAAGGATGGATCCATGAGGATATGCATAGATTATCGGCAGTTGAACAAGGTCACCATCAAGAACAAGTATCCATTGCCGAGGATTGATGACTTATTTGATCAGCTTTAGGGTGTCGAGGTGTTTTCGAAGATTGATTTGAGATCTGGCTACCATTAGTTGAGGATTAGGGCATCCGATGTCCCTAAGACAACTTTTCGCACTCGGTACGGGCATTATGAGTTTCTAGTAATGTCATTTGGGTTGACAAATGCCCCAACAACATTTATGGATTTGATGAACCGGGTGTTCAAGCCCTATCTAGATTCCTTTTTGATTGTTTTCACTGATGATATCTTGATCTACTCCCGCAGCCGAGAGGAGCATGAGCAGCACCTTCAGATCATTCTTCCGACTCTGAAAGACAGTCAGTTATATGCTAAGTTTTCAAAATGTGAGTTTTGGTTGAGTTCAGTTGCTTTCTTGGGTCACGTTGTATCAGTAGAGGGTATTTAAGTGGATCCTAAGAAAATTGAGGCAGTCAAGGACTGGCCTAGACCCACATCAGCTACAGAGATCCAGAGTTTCTTAGGTTTGGCGGGATATTACCGTCGGTTTGTAGAGGGGTTTTCATCCATAGCAGCCCCGATGACCAGGCTGACCCAGAAGGGTGCCCTGTTCAGGTGGTCGGACGAGTGTGAGGTGAGCTTTTAGAAGCTCAAAACAGCTTTGACTACGGCACCGGTATTGGTGTTGCCCACAGGTTCAGAGCCATATACGGTATATTATGACGCATCTCGTATTAGACTTGGTACGGTGTTGATGCATAATAGCAAGGTTATTGCATATGCTTCGTGGCAGTTGAAGATTCATGAGAAGAATTATCCAGTTCATGACTTGGAGCTAGCAGCCATTGTTCACGCGCTGAAGATTTGGAGGCATTATGTATATGGCGTGTCGCGTGAGCTGTTCACGGATCATAAGAGTTTGCAGTATTTTTTCAAGCAGAAGGAGCTCAATTTGAGGTAAAGAAGGTGGTTAGAGCTATTGAAAGACTATGATATCACCATCTTGTATCATCCCGGGAAGGCCAATGTGGTGGCCGATGCTTTGAGTAGGAGGTCGGCTAGTATGGGTAGCCTTGCGTATATTCCAGTCGGTGAGAGATCGCTTGCTTTGGATGTTTAGGCTTTGGCCAATCAGTTTGTGAGGTTGGATGTTTCTGAGCCCAGCCGTGTTCTAGCTTGTACAGTAGCTCGATCTTCATTATTTGAGCGTATCAGAGATCGGCAGTATGATGATCCTCATTTGCTTGTCCTTAGGGACACAGTGCGGCACGGAGATGCCAAGTAGGTTACAGTTGGAGATGACGGGGTTTTGATGATGTAGGGTCGAGTTTGTGTGCCTAATGTGGATGGACTTCGTGAGTTGATTCTAGAGGAGGCCCATAGTTCCCGGTATTCTATTCATCCGGACGCCGCCAAGATGTATCAGGACTTGCGGCAACATTATTGGTGGAGGAGGATGAAGAAGGATATTGTTGCATATGTAGCTCGGTGTTTGAATTGTCAGCAAGTAAAGTACGAGCATCAGAGACCTGGTGGTTTGCATCAGAAGAGTGAGATTCCTGAGTGGAAGTGGGAGCGTATCACTATGGATTTCGTGGTTGGACTTCCATAGACTCAGAGGAAGTTCGATGCGGTATGGGTTATTGTGGATAGGCTGACTAAGTCAGCGCATTTCATTCCTATGGCGGTTTCCTCTTCTTCGAAGCAGTTGGCAGAGATCTATATCCGTGAGATCGTTCGTCTTTATGGTGTGCCCATGTTTATCATTTCTGACCGAGGTACGCAGTTTACCTCGCATTTCTGGAGGGTAGTGCATCGTGAGTTGGGTACGCGTGTCGAGTTGAGCACAGCATTTCATCCTCAGACGGACGGACAATCCGAGCGTACTATTAAGATTTTGGAGGATATGTTCCGCGCCTGTGTTATTGACTTTAGAGGTTCTTGGGATCAGTTTTTGCCGTTAGCGGAGTTTGCCTACAACAACAGCTATCACTCAAGCATCCAGATGGCTCCCTATGAGGCATTATATGGTAGACGGTGTCGATCGCTAGTTGGGTGGTTTGAGCCGGGGGAATCCCAGTTATTGGGTACAGATCTAGTGCAGGATGCCTTGGATAAGGTTAAGATCATTCAGGATAGATTTCGTACAGCTCAGTCCAAGCAAAAGAGTTATGCCGATCGTAAGGTTCGTGATGTGGCATTCATGGTCGGAGAGCGAGTGTTGCTTCGAATATAGCCCATGAAGGGTGTGATGAGATTTGGGAAGAAGGGTAAGCTAAGCCCTAGGTTCATCGGGCCTTTTGAGATCCTCGATCGAGTAGGAGAGGTGGCTTACAGACTTGCATTGCCGCCAGGCTTATCAGCTGTGCATCCAGTGTTCCATGTGTCCATGCTTCGGAAGTATCACGGCGATCCATCCCACGTGTAGGACTTCAGCACTGTCCAATTGGAAAAGGATTTGACCTACGAAGAGGAGCCGGTAGTTATTCTAGACCGGCAGGTTCGATAGTTGAGATCGATGAGTTACTCAGGTACTTTTCACCTACTCAGGTACTTTTCTATGTCCGTTCGAGGACGAACGATTGTTTTAGAGGTGGAGAATGTGATGACCCAAAGGTTCATCTTCTGTTTTAGAATCCGATTCCGTATTTTGAGGCCTTAAAAACCTCATTTTATCTCTCCTCGATTTGCATGCACAGTCCGGGTGTGTATCCGAAAAGCCTTTATGTGAAAAATTTATGAAATGATGATTTTTGACTTAAAAAGATAATTTTTGTTGATTCTGGTCAACGTTTTGGGTAAACGGACCCGGACCCATTTTCCGACGGTCCCGGAGGGTCCGTAGTAAAATATGGGACCTGAGTGTATGCCCGGAATAGAATTCCGAGGTTCCTAGCCTGAGAAATGAATTTTTGAAGAAAATTGATAAGATTGAAAATGCAATAATTTAAAAGATTTGATCTTGTTGGTATCGGGCCCGTATTTTGGTTCCGAAGCCCGGTACAGGTCCGTTATGATATTTAAACCTTATCTGTGAAATTTGGTGAAAAATGGAATTGATTTGACGTGATTCGGACCTTTGGTTGAGAAAATAGAAGTTTTGAAACTATCTTGAAAATTTCATGCAATTCTGTGCTAAATTCATAGTTCTAGGTGTTATTTTGGCGATTTGATCACATGAGCAAGTTCGTATGATGTTTTAAGACTTGTGTGCTTGTTTGGTTTGGAGTCGTGGGGGCTCGGGTGATTTTTGGATAGGCTACGGAGTGATTTTGGAACTTAGAAATTTGCTAGTGTAACTGGCGTCTGTTGCAGGCCTCTGATCTCGCAATTGCGAGATAGGCTTCGCAAATGCGAGGAAAGCAGGCATGGCAATTGTGAGGTCTTTATCGCAATTGCAAAGAAGTCCTGGGCCAGCAGAGTTCGCAAATGCGAACAAATCTTCGCAATTGCGAAGGGAGTCTGGGAAGGGGTATGATCGCAAATGCGATATTCTACTCGCATTTGCGATCAACAGTGTTCGCAAATGCGACACTTTCTTCGCATTTGCAATGGCAGCAAGATTATGAAGGGCTTCGCATTTGCGATGGCTCCTTCGCATTTGCGAAGCTCAGGTCACAATTGCGACATCTACAGCTGAGTAAAAGGGTCTTAGACGGGATTTTTCATTCATTCTCCCATTTTTCAAAACCTAAACTTCAAGAGGTAATTTTCCTAGGGCAAGTTCATCCCCAAATCATAGGTGAATGATTCTTAACTCATTTCTTTCAATCTATTTCATCTTTTTACAAAATTTCATCTTAGAATCTAGGGTTTTTCATAGTGGAATTGGGTATTTTTGGGTGGAACTTAGGAATTTTAACATTTGGGGATTTAGACCTCAAATTGAGGTCGGATTCCAAAACCAATTGTATATCCGGGCTCGAGGGTGAATGGGTAATCGGGTTTTGGTCCGAATTTTGGATTTAACTAAGCGAGCCCGGGGTCGATTTTCGACAATTTGGGGAAAATACTGGGGAATCTATAATTATGCATTGGAATTGGTTTCTTTAGCGTTAATTAATGTTATTAAGTTAATTATGACAAGATACGAGTGAATTGGTGGTGGAATCGAGAGGTAAAGCGGTATTTGAGCTTTGAATTGCCTGTTGGCTTGAGGTAAGTGTTTGGCCTAACCTTGACTCGAGGGATTAGGGATCCCCGACTTACTTGCTATGTGACATTCCATGTGTGTGGCGTATAGGTGTGGTGACGAGCACCTATGCGTCGCCGAATTACCTGTTTAGCCTGTTCCCTTCCCCGTTTCATAATATATTGCTTCCATGTCTTAACTGCTACTTGCTTATTAATGCTTCTATGTCTAATTGCTTCTTGTTAAATGTTGTTTTCTCTATTAACGTTAGTAATTGTTCCGTAGTTTCATTATATCACACTGTTGGTTTGTGTTGGTTTCTTGGTGCTTCATGGTACACCTTGGTTGGTCTCGTTGCGTAGCATTAACTGATGAAGTTTCATAATTATGGTGATCTTTCGTTGTTTTGGTGAGGTATAAATGTTGTGGAGGATTTGAGTTAACTTGTGAAATACTTGTTCTTATTTTGTGATTGGTACTGATGTGGTGGGATCGGGTTGCACAGCGCAACAGGAGGAATAAGGGTGAAATGTGATTGTCTGGTGGGATCGGGTTGCGCGCCGCAACAAGGAGCAATAAGGGTGGACATGTGGAATCGAGTTGCACGCCGCAACAGGAGGAATAAGGGTGATATATTGAGGAGTAATAAGGGTGGACTGGTGGGATCGGGTTGCACGCCGCAACAAGGAGTAATAAGGGTGAATGTTCATTTTGTTATTGATTATATGGTGGGATCTGTATGCGCGCCGCATCAATTGTTATTTATATAATGTTCTTCTGCTGAGATTCATTATTGTGGTGTTGAAACTCTCTTAAGGATTGGTTATAGCTGAGTATTGGTAGAAAGACTGGGTTCCGTATTTATTTAAAGCAAGTTTCTGTTCTATTTTATTCCATATTTTCTTCTTGCTTTATTATAAACTGTTGCAGGATATATTGTTTATGCCCTGTCGTAGCCTCGTCACTACTTCGTCGAGGTTAGGCTCGGCACTTACCAGTATATGGGGTCGGTTGTACTGATACTGCACTCTACACTTTCTATGCAGATTTCGGAGCTGGTAGTGGCAGATCGAGAGGTCGGTTGCTGATACTTCCGTCAGGAGACCCAAGGTAGTCCTGTAGGCGTCCGCATGCCCTGGCGTCCCCTCCTACATACTATATCTCTGTTTTGTTTACTTTCGAGACAGATGTATTCTTTTCCTTCGGGCTAGTATTTGTAGTAATTTGTAGAAAGTTCATGAGTTGTGACACCAGTTTCTGGGTGGTGACTGTTTCGGTTTTTCTATTAATAGTATAAAGATGTTCAGTTAATTATGTTCTTCCGCATTTAATTTTGTTGATTTAGCTTTGTTTAGTTTCAATTATAACAAGTAAAGGAAAAAAGGTGATTATAACTCTAACGTTGGCTTGCCTAGCGAGTGCAATGTTAGGCGTCATTACGGTCCTGACGGTGAGAAATTCGGGTCGTGACATAAGCTTAGTTCGCGTAGATTCATCATTCTCTTGTCGAGAGTTACTTTTACATACTCTACCGAATAACAGGTCGTATTTTTTCCACATTTGTTTTATATGAATCAAATAAAAGGAATGAAAGCCAGGAAAACAGAAATCTTATATTGCTGAATGGTTTAATTTCCCCACAAGTTCCATCCATAAAACCTATAATGTTCTAATTAGCAATTAACAAAACATTAATCAACAAATGTTTGTGAACGAACTAAAGCAAGCACAAATCCTATACAAGGATGAAAGATTGCCATTTTGTGCACATTATTTTCAATCATATAAAATTTCATCCTAATTAAAAGGTCGTTGTTATTCTCTTTTTATGAAGAATTTATTTATTAGGTGGTGCATATCAAGCGGATAACATTTTATGTAAGTTTTGAGGAAGGAGCAACGTGTGAGCCGCTCAACGCAGAAATTTCTCTGCATGCAAGTTAACAACACTGAATCCAGGAATTTCTAAGTAAATTAATTAATATTGATGCGTAAATAACAGTAGCTATAATCAATAAATATTAATTTATAGCCTAACTATAAATCGGACTTGTTTCATGCTAGCAGATATATAAGAGCATTTGCTGCAACAAAAATTGTAAACAAACGGATATATCACATACATATATATAAGATGAACGTCGTCTAAGTTTCGCGAAAAAGAATTGGTACGAATTAAATGGGATGAGATAATATCGCTAAAGTTTCAACGTACCAACAAACAGGATGTAGTAATTATGGAAGTTGAAAAGATGAAGAATGAGTGAGCACTGGATCGGAATATATAGATGTTGAGTGATGATTGTACGTACATGCTGGTTTTAGCAAAACAATGTCAACTACTTTGTCAACTACTTTGGTGCCAATATCCAACCTGGTAGCATATATAGTATATAGTTCGCCTAGCTAGTTGGTACCTATATATATATATATATATATATATATATATATATAGGCGGACCTAGGATTTGAAAGTCGGGATACACTTTTGGCTTCAATCAAAATCTGCTTTGTATATTTTTGCCGAACTTTACGGATGTGCATTTATGGGACATTCTGAAATGACTCATCCTTTTACTTCACTTACTGCTAGGCCACTGAAAACTCTCTATCTCTCACACACAGAGAGTTAGGTCCATATAAAATCCTATAATACAGTGGGGTTAAATTGACTTACATTATTCAAATATTCTTAACAATCTTGATAATAACATAAAAATATGGTAAATAATCTTTGATATACCCTGCTAAATTCACTAATAATATAAAAATTATTTGTATTGTCAGTATGTATGATCTTTATTATAATTTTAATTAATTAGAGGTGGATATATTGGATACTCATATTTTGATACTACAACAATTCTAATGATGCGAGAAGCCGCTGATAACACATGTTTGGGATTTTGGGTTCAGTCAGAACAAGCTAGTTTTTGAGATTAATTTAGTGCTTGCTGAGGGGAAGTGGCTATTAAGGGCATTTAATCATGTTTAATCTTTAGAGTATTATTATACGAGAATTCCATAGAAGAATAGGAGATTAATATTCTTGAGCTATTTGGTTCTTTCTTTTTCTCCTTTTGGGTGTTTCCTTCACCTATTTCCTAATAAATATTAGTCTTGTTGATTCAGGTTTTAGATAAATAATAGCTTATCATTAATACTACTAATAAGTTATAAGTTGATGTACTTTCATTAAATATCTATTTCTATTTATGTTTTTTTTTGTTGAATAAATGGATATTGAGGTTCACCTTACCGCTATAGGATTGAAACATAATTGTAGTTGTTGTATTTTTATATAAATAGCATCGGAAAAACTTTGACACAACATTTAAAGACTTTCAGATCATAATTATATTGTAGAATTGATTAGTTTGGCCCTTCATGACATAATAAGTGCCTTTTATTCCTTTTAATTTGATACTCACCTGACATTGAGTGATTCAAATCCTTAATCACTTAATTTGAGCTTAATATATATATGACAGAAGCATATTGTTATTTTCTTTCTTAGGAGAGAAATAATATATATATATGTGGAGCTTATAACAATAATCACTGGACTTTACAAGTATGTCATACAAGTTGATTACTAGCTGATCATCCATTGCAAACTAAAAGAACAATATTGCTCATGAAACTCTCATTATAATTTTACAAAATAATACAACATAAACCAAAGTTGATTCCCTTATTAAAATATTTGACCTCTATGCCACCTGTTAAACAACGAGTTATCTTTGCAGTTTGTATTGTATCTACTTAACTTAGATATGAACGTAGAATAACATTAAATGCGATTTTATAAAACAATTAATGTAGTGTAATCCAGTACTAGATCATCATAAAATTCAAATTTCAAATTTATTCATTTGTTAGTAATAATCCCACTCTTATCTGCTATATTAACTTTCTTAATCAAGCCATATTACATGAATCTAAAGACAGCTCCACTCCCCCCTATATATACAGTACAATATCCTAGAGTCTATCATATCATATAGTACATTTCTTTTCCTGAATATTTCTGCAAGAAAACCCTAGTAAAAACATGAGTTCAGTTTCTTAGAAAAATATTTTTTATTACATCCTTTCTTGCTCTTCTTCAAAAAATCATTTTTTCTTTTGTGAATTTTCAATCTTTGTGTGTATGCTAAAAATGTCTCTACCATCTTTACCCTTTGAGATCATCATCTCCATTCTCTTACTTCTCCCTGCTAAAGAACTGATCAAACTCCTTGTTACATGCAAATCTTGGTATGCCATGATAAAAGATCAAGATTTCATCAAAAAACATTTTGAAAGCTCAGTTGCAACAGGTAAAAACTATCTTCTCTATGTGCCTGTCCAAAGCAAGCCAGAAAAAACATTCACTTTGCTAAATGCCAAAAACTTTCACCATGAATCTGAATTAAGAGTCCCCTTTGATTTGCCAGGCATGTTGAATTGCGTTGTTGTTAGTTCAGTCAATGGTTTAATTTGTCTCACTGATATTAGCTGTTTTGGTCATATCATATATTTGACTAATCCTACTATAAACAAGTACTTGACCCTTCCCCCTTCAACAATTTATTTTCATGAACTAGATCTTCAGATTATACAAGTGAGTCTTGGATTTGGTTATCATGAAAAAACCAATGATTTCATGGTTGTTAGAATTGGCTTTGTTGAAAATGATTGTTATGGTTGGTTAGATGAAGAAGATGATGATGATGATGTAGAGCCAAGTAGACTTCCTCATGGATATGATTTTGTATCTAGAGCTGAGGTATTTTCACTAAATACAAAGGTTTGGAAAGAAATTAAACTAAGTTGTAACTTTTCCTACAAAAGACATGACATGTTTTCAGGAGTTGTTGTCAATGAATGTTTGCATTGGAAGGTTGTTAAAAGCAACACATATGAGGATGAAATGGTCATTTTGTCATATCATTTAGGGGAAGAAACATTTCAAGAATTTGAATGCCCAAAGTTTCAAGGTGAAGGAGGAGTTGATCTAACTGAATGTATTGGTGAGTTTAAAGGTAAACTTGGGCTTTTTGCATTTTGTGCAGTTTTTGATTATTGGTTTGGGATAAGGGGACAACCTTGTCACCTTTGGGTGATGGAGGAATATGGTGTGAAGAATTCTTGGACTTGTCATGCTACTATTTCACTAGGAATGATGATATATAGGCCTTTGGCTTTCACAAGAAATGGAGAAATTATAATACAAGATAGGTTTGCAAGTATATATAGCTATGATTTCAGTAATAATCAGCTACTTGATTTGAAAATCCAAGCTGAGGAGCATGATTTGAATTTTGTCAATTTCACTGATAGCCTAGTTTTGGTTGATCTTAATGACAAACCAATGGGACAAGAAGGGGCTACTCCTGCAAATGGTGGTGGTGTTGATTTTGATGGCTACATGCATATGGAAGAAGTAAGTATTTTTAGCCTTTTCTTTTTATTTTCCCTTACTGTTTTTATTTTTCCACTGATTCGAATAATCTGGATTCTTTTTCGCAATTTTCCTAATTATTGTGAGTTAAGATTGCAGGTCAACATGGTCGATAAAGATGATCCTCCAGGCGATACACCTATGAATGTTGAAAAATAGCTAAAGGGATTAAATTCAAACCAGAAGTTATTAGCCAAGCCATAGTTTAGTAGCCAGAAATGGCATTTCGTTTATGCTAGATAGTCTGTTTTAGTAACGTGAGCCTTGGCGTAACTGATAAAGTTGTTGCCATGTGACCAGGGGGTCACGGGATCAAGCCGTGGAAACAGCCTCTTGCAAAAATGCAGGGTAAGGCTTCGTAAAATAAATCCTTGTGGTCTAGCCCTTCCGCGAAACCCGCACATAGCGGGAGCTTAGTGCACCGGGCTGCCATTTAAGTCTGTTTTAGTAAGAAAATGAGTTACATCGATCAACAACAATATTGATTGTTAGGGTTAGGAGTCTTTATGGCCCATAACCCTTTGAATCAAGAATGTTGTGTTCCTTTTTAACATGTATCTCATCTCTTTTTCATGTATTTTTGTCTTTCCTTTTCAATGAAATGGCATTGGCTTTCTGGTTTCGCATCTTATATGTATCTCCATTGTCCTTGTCGTTTAATTAAAGTCCGTCTAATTTCAATATTATAAAATTTAGTTTCTCTAGCACTACAAATTCTCAACATTTTCTACTAACATATAAATAAATTACTCCTAGCAAATATTAACACATTGAATTTTGTATATGTTCAAATTTGATCGTCTAACGCCTCTACGCCAATGGGTACGCCCAGTGAGTATACGTCAACTAACGTAAGGGTACGACTTGGACGTGGGGACAAAAGCGACATCGTTTAAGACTCAGTGTCTTCAATAGGAAAACGTTACCTATTTTTGTATCTTTTTGATTATTTCGAGGGAGGTCTCCTGCTATATAAGGGAGACCTTCACATTGTAAAGGGGGAGGATTCTGGAAGAATACAACTCTCTCATTTTCTCCTACTCTCTCTCTATTTCTATCTCTAACGAATACTTTCTCTTGAGTTCATATTATCATTTTACACTATTAGATCTACAATAACAACTTCATTTTTCATCTCTAGGTCTATTATATTTGATTACGATTTACCCTTTCCTACTTTTGATTGTTCTTAAGCTTGCAAAGTATATCGATAACTTTTGAGCCAAACAAATTTCTTTGCTGAGAACCAAACAGGAGGATGACAACCTCTATTTGATCAACTGCCTAAAAGAAAAGAAACCAATACTTAGGGTGTGTTTGGTACGAAGGATTTTCCAATTTTTTCATGTTTGGTTGGCTTAAATATTTTGAAAATTATTTTCCTTATTAACTCATTTTCCTCCAATTGGAGGAAAATATTTTCCCTATCAAAAGAAGGGAAAACATTTTCCATAACTTCTTTTCAACCTTCCTCACCTTATTTCAACCCCCATCAACTCACCCCCACACCCCTACCTCCTAGGGCCGGCTTGAGGCCCCCAAATTCTAGGGGCTCAAAATTTCTTAAAATTAGCTTTATGGTTTAAAGATATTAAAAAAATATTGAATTTTTTAGAGGAGAAAAGGTAAAAAGAATTGTAAACTTTGTAATTCATGCTGACCAAAAAAAAAACAAAGAAAAGGAGAGCATAGTGAACGCTTACTGTAATGAAATGCGTATAAACATTTGATTTATGGCAATACAAGTTTCCTTTTAATCTTGTCTTCCTTATTCATATTTATTCTTGTGCACTTTATTTTCTTTTTCGTAAGTATTTATAAATTATGTCAAACAAAAAAGTGCATTTAGTAATTCGAATTGCATATTTCCTTCCGTCCCAATTCATGTTAGGTTGTCCTTTAAAAATTGTTGTCTAGAAAATACGAGTCATATTATTAGAAACTCAAAAAAAAATTGAAACTTTAATATAATTACAATCTCAAAAAGGCGCTTTCAATAAAGTATTAGCAAGAGTGCTACTTACAATCTTCTATGAAACTCCGTGAACACAGAAATTATTCATGCACTAGTTTTTTTTAGTGTAATTCAACATATTATAT
The DNA here is from genome assembly GCF_001879085.1 of Nicotiana attenuata. Taxonomy (NCBI): domain Eukaryota; kingdom Viridiplantae; phylum Streptophyta; class Magnoliopsida; order Solanales; family Solanaceae; genus Nicotiana; species Nicotiana attenuata. The sequence continues at coordinate 402,191 of NW_017670678.1, forward strand.
TAGGTTATTTATAATTAATTCTAGATATTTATCAATGAGTGCTACTTATGGGATGGGCTACAATTATCATTTAAATTAATCAGAAGGTGTAAATATTTTTGATACTGTCAATGCTCAAAACTTAAACTACTACGTTATGTACGTTTATTTCTTTTTCTTATTTGTGATGATAGCCAAATCACAATGTTCACGTTGAGTTCCGGACCTCAATACTTATAATCTATCAATTTATTCTTTGTGCTCTTCTTCCAAGTTTTTTTTTTTTGTGTGTGCGCGCGTGTGTTTTAAATGACTAATTTGTTGTTAAGAAAGCAACTTTTTTGTTAGTATACAAATTTTATAAAATAAATTTAAGGGCCTCCAATATAATTTCGCCTTAAGCCAAGAGATCAGTTGAGCCGCCCCTGCTACCTCCCCATCCCCATCCCCATAAAAGATGGGGACCTAGGGGAATGGAGGTGAGAGTAGCTAAAAATATTTTCTACTCTCTAACCAATAGAAAATATTTTCCGGAAAAGTTTTTCACTCACCAACCAAACATTGAAATAAGTGATAAAATTACTCATTTTTCATGAAAATATTTTCTAATACCAAACACACCCTTATTTTCCAACAACAAAAAATAGTACTTTTTAGATTAGTCTAGTGAAGATATAATACCTGGTTAAGAGGCATAAATTTAGCTTCACTTTGTCAAATTGTTTTCTGGTCAGGATAAAATCAGTTTTCTTTCCCATGCTATGAATTCTTTTGAGAAACTTTAACTTGTCTTACTAGTAGAGGTCCAGGAGTTCAAAATAATATATTTTTTGAGCTTTAGTTTCAAGTGTCATAATAACACACCTGCTTACTATTTTTTTTTCCCTGTATGCTAACACGCAAAAGTAATACAAGATGGAGTTATTTCCTAATGAAACTGCAATTTCACTAATTTGTCCTTCAACAAGTACAAAATATAAGCACCAGGCAAGTATAAAAAAACTGCACTTATTACAAAAGAATATCCCATGTCCACCCCTCTATATTAAAAGGTAAAGACGACACTAAAAATCTGTATTAAAAAGGAAGAAAAAAAATAAAAACGAATAGCTAACCACTCGAAAGAATCTAAAGATCGATGGGTTGAAAAGAGATGGCATTTTTCTTATGAACCAAATACCCAACAAAAATGGATACACCAAATGAAACAATAGATAAGAGAAAAGCAAAACCACTGGCAGCATTCCAAGAGCTTCTTGATACCACTTTGACGCCTGCTGATAAACCTGGAGGAACATCTAGAGGTACCCAGTCACAACTAATCGTGTAATGTCCTGATCCGTGCCATGGATTTCCATCCTCCGGATACCAAAATGCAGCTGAAAACTTGCTTGTCTGACCAATAGTGAATTGCACATCCTATATACACCCCAAAAGCAAACTTGATTTATGCAGTCATGTTTTTAACATACTTTTGTCTCTAGGTACTAATCAAGTGAAAACATGCATGAAACAGACAGACGTGCTAAGAATATTGTAGATAATATCGTGTATCAATTAGGATGGGTTAAAATTAATTAGGTTTGTTCGTTCCTGTAATCATTTACGTAGTCTATGATCTTCTTTCTTATTTTAGAACTTGTATACGTCACTATTTAAACCCAGTAACTTGAGAGGATAATCAAGTAGTGCTTTCTCTCAATTTTCTCTTCCTCGTTTCATTCCTCACAAGATATTTTGTTTAGCGCCCTATGATAAGAGTGAAGCTGACTTTCCTATTTCCTCTTGCATGTCACTGACAATGCTTATATACACGTGGTGAGTCCACCTGTGGTGGTGGGACATTAGAGTGCTTATATTATATGCTAAGGTTACTAATGCATGACTAAATTTCATTAAGACATGAGACAAAGGCATCACTGTGATAAACTAACCTGCTGAAGACGATCCATGGTTCTCAGGGCCCTAGAAAACTCAAAATAGAATGTTCCCTTCTGACCATTTGTTGAATAAGGACTGTCTTCGTCAGAATAACCTATCAATAGGAGACCATTTGAGAAATGAAGAGGCCAGACGAAGAACCAACTCTACAACATGATTAAGAAGGATCAACAAAGAAATCCAAGATTTGACAAGGGTGAGAGATGTTACCTGAATGGGTTGCGAAACTGCTATGCCACCATGCACCCCTCCAGTCATTCTGGGCAGCCGTATCATTTCCTGAGAATAAGAAATAAGGCTAAGTACTAACAAAGTCATGTCAAAAGTCGTAAGTCAAGAATGTAGTGTCCTGCGAATAGAATTTAGCAGAAACAAGATCGCCAAAATCACAAGAATGAAGTGAATGCATATAATAGTCGAAGAAGAAACTGATGCCAAATTTGTGTATGTTAAAGTCCTCTTTCTTAACAGACCATTTCTGAGACAACATGCATATATTCAGTTCATCGAAATGTAGTTTCCCCTTTAGTCACCTCAGAGAACACGACACCAATTCTTTAGGTTTATGGTAAGTGTCAACCACATCAATTAAGGTCAGCAGTAAACTTTGTGACCTCAGTAATCAGTACTTGCATCAATAAAAATGATTTCAAGTTTCTTCCTATTTCTTTTTTCCTTTACTTCACTCCCCAATTACCAAGGAGAATCAAGATCCAAGTATTAACTGATAGGGGATGAATATTCAAAGTACACATTTCATAGATTGAGTGCCAATAACTCCAATGACACTCTTACCTGTAGGACTAACTCCGTCCAGATTCTGACAGTGTGGGTTCCAAGCATACAAATCAACCAGATGACCAAATCTGTTAACCATGTGAAAAGAGTAAAGATAATTTGGAGAATTTTGCAGTGTTGATGAAACAAGATAATTGACATGTGTATACAAATTTACCTGTCTCCCCCGTTACCATCTCTGTTGTCGATTGGGTTTCCACCATACAATCTACCAGGGATAGCATTTCCAATCGAGAAGTGCATTATGTCAACTTCATAGCCACGACAAGTCTTGTTGTTGCATGCATCGGGTGATTGTTTACACCCACCCATCTATTCAAACAATTTTAATCAATATTTTAGGCAATAAAAGATACCAAACAGAAATATACGAAAACTGTATTTTTCCATTTTCTGGAGGGACATTTACTGCATTAGCGGTTAGCATAACCCGTAAATGAATGATCACAACTTACATTATGATATGTAGCACTCTCACCAACTTGAAACATCAGTGCTACAGATGGGCAATTCTTGTCATTTCTGCATGATTAATAAGGAAAACATACGTTTTTTTTTATGGAGAACAAAGAAACCTTAAGTATAGTGGAATGAAATAAACAATATAATGCCATTAAGTTGAAAGCATGTTGCATCTTGATTTTCAGAATGATCATGTTGCATCTCTTGTACAAGCACCTTATAGAAAATATGAAGAATCTCAGACATAAAATATAGAGAGTTGCCCAATAGTAAATAAAGATAGTTACCCATATATGTAACATAGTGAAACTGGCAATGAGACCACTCAGAGCAGTTTCATTAGCAAAACTCTTGAAGCTTGCAAAAATCAGCTTATATAGACACCAGTTTACTAAAGATGAGGAAATTAAAGGTGCATGCTTTTCAGTTAAATAACCTGTAACGGACAATAACATGTGTTCTACATGCATTACCTTTTAGAACTTTTATTGTATCTTGTACGCATTCTGTGATGTATTTAAGCATCAAAAGCAAGACAGTGTGTCCAGTAGTTCTACTTAGATAGCATGCAAACACTTTTTTTATAACCATGGTGTCTGGGCTAACTTGCACGCACCTCGACTAATTTCACGGGATGCCTGCTACTTCTTACCAGCACAGGTTCCAGGTAACTGATGGAAGAAATAACCGAGTGTTCTTTTTGCGTCTATTGGAATTTGAACCTTGAGACCCCATGTTCTCAACCCAATTCATTGACCACTAGGTAGACACTTCTTTAAGCGTGTATTACAAGTCTCGAATACCTTGACCAAATTTCATACGTTTCATCCCATAAGAAGAAAGTTATACACTAAAAATCAAAACCTTCCTCCTTCCCTATGAGGGGGAAAGATCAAGCCATATACACAAAGACATGTGTGTGTGTGTGTCGCGTGTTTGTGGATGTGCATGCATGCAGTTTTAACATGCAATGACTCGTACTTTTATAACCAGGTTTGAAAAGAGATAAGGAAAGATAGTTATGAGGGTTCTGTAATATTTGTGTTGGCTGGAGGTACTTCTAAAATGATTGTTAAAAGGTGTAAGGAAGGTTCAGTTAACATCATATCAAGTTCCAAACTGTAATTAGGATGACTTGAGTAAGGAAAGAAGTGGCCAAGCTTTGACTAATCAGGAAAGATATTCATAGTGAGGGTGCAAGAGTGAGTCTAATAACGTATTTAAAACAGTATGTCCTACATATTTAATGTGTTACTAATTATAGGCTACAACCATGAACTAGCAGACAAAAGAAGAGAAGATTCAAGTCTTTGAGTTTACGTACGAGACCTAGAAGAGGTCTATGTGTGGATTTTGGATTCATCATCACATAAATCTTTGTTCGTGGATATAGATAGTAGAATGGGTACCTGTGTCGAGAAATAGCTAATAGACATATAATGCATAACAAACTCTTAAAAACACCCGAAAAGAAACATAGTGATTTCTACAGTCAATAAGAAAACCTAGATATTATAATATCAGGAGTTAAAAGTATTCCAACAAGCCCTAAGATTTCAACTTTCCAGTAAGTTTCTTTTTGTCCCACCTGAACTCCTCGTTTTTAAGGAGTTTTGACCAACAAGAAGTAGGAATGCTAATTTACTTAGGAACACAGTTCCATTTTTCCTGTAAATAGGCAAGCGACAAGATATATTATAATCCTTCAACTTCTTCTAAATATGGAATTTACCCTTTGGCTATCGAATTCTATTGTAAAACTTGTTTTTTTTATTTTTATTAGCAACCCTCTCTGCGTTATTTCTTGGTTTTCCCATGAAAAAGAACAACTAGTCTTTGACATGAATTGAAGTAGATTTCTTCCTCGGGCACTCCTGCTTAAATTTTCTTAAACATGAGGGGATGCGTGAGGTTTTATTTTCAACTGAACCACTTATCATCGAGCATTGAAAATTGTGATAGGTGTGCATTGTAACAAAGGAAATCTAATGACCTCGTTCCTTTATCTGTCTCAGGCTTACATAATACGTTACCACGTTGCTAGAGCTGTAGTCTTTGAAATGAAAGATCCATAAAATTCATAATGAGAACAAAGCCTCTATTTGCAGGAAAAAATTTGCTATTACACTTACCCCAGTATACATGTAAGATATCAGAAATAGGATATTTATATTCCAATTCCGTTCATAATGAGAACAAAGCCTCTACCTAGGTACCCTTTCTGTTCAGTAAATCAAGTTGTAAATTACTGGCAATTTTTCTTCAAGTTTCTTTAATGGAAAAATCTGTTTCAGGAAAAATCTCTTAAAGCCAAGAAGTAAAAATGCATTGATTCACCCACATGAAAAGAAAGAAATTATAAATTGCTAACGAAGCATAAGCTGCCATGGCTATCAATTTAATTCCTCATTTACCAAACTTAAAGAAACAAATAAACATACACCACCAAGCATTTGCTGTGTGGTGCTAGCATTGTATTATCTCAAAACAAAACAAAAAATGACGGATCATTTAGAGAAACCGTATGAAAGATAGTTACAATTAATTTTCGTCTATACAAGAAGCAACAATCTCTAAAACTGGAATATCTGTAGCACAAGAAGTACTAATCAGTATTCACTAATTGAATACTAAGATCCCACAAGAACTAGAAAACAAGAGTATGTACTTCAATTTTACAAGTCATAAGAATTTTAAACAACATTAACTCACCCTTTCTTGTATAAATAATCTCCATCTACTTGCAACAAGAAGTAGACATCTTTCCCATCATGCAAAGCCTAATTAAGAGCAAAATCAAGAACCCCCAATAAGCAACCAAATCTCCGTAATTATTAAATAGACAGAAAATTATAAATAAGAAGCGAATGATTACCTTAAGGGTCATCTTTCCCCCTTTATATTCATGGTCATGATCCGGGTCAAGCGCAGGAAGGAGAGAGAACTCAAACCCATCAATATTTTCCCAATCATCAGCGTGGCCGTCAAGGGTTACGAGTCCAGGCCTGAACTCGGCAACAACTCGGGATTCCTCGTCGGCTTCGCAATGCCAGTCGCCGGATTCTTGATGGGAGGCTACAAATTGGATCCAGCTGGTACACCCAAGAACAACAAGTGTTGAGAATAAGAAGAGTCTACAGAGTAGCGGGGGTTGCTCCATTTTGTTGGAAAGATAGAGTCTTTGGGAAGAGGGAAGCGATCGTTGTTAAGTGGGTTTTCGAAAAAATGAGGAGTTGACTCAACTGTAGATACGGCTGCCATGGATGATGTTCGTTAATATTACTACTGCTAATTTGGAGTAGTACAAACGAACAAATTGTAGATTAGTCGTACAACGCTCTTTCTCGGATGTTTCGTTCCTTTCCTACACGTGTGTTTGATATCACTTTTTATTTTCTTAAATTTCTTTTTCATTTTCCGGTTTATATTCACTTAGGCCTTACTTGTTTTTTTGTTTTTTTTTAAATTAAGAATTCTGAATTTGAATATATATTTAAATATCAAGATGTGTATTAAGATTAATACAATTGAATCTGAATACATATCTGAATATTAACATGTGTATTAAGATCTGAATAATAGATGATTAAGATTGTTTTTCTAACATTTGAATGCATAAAATTTATCTTTATTTGAAAACTAATAAATATAAAATTAAATAACATACTAATTAAATTAATATTCTATCAATAAAATATATATACTATTTTTAAAATATGATAATTAGTGGTGGTGATGGATAACGAAGGTGCTTGTGAATGTCGGCTCGAGGCGGTGTTTGGGCAGTGGTTTTGGTTGATAGTGGTGGTTCTGGATAGTAGCTAGTGGTGATTGGTAGCGATGGTGATTATGGTTGAGGATGGAGGTGGTGTGTAGCGCCCCGGGAAAAAAAGTTTCAAAATGTTATACGGCTATTAAGAGGTCTGACATGTGCTAATTATATTTATTTGTATGCGAGTGTTAATTAATAGTATGAAAGATATCCCATGAATAAAATAACAAGTGTACAAGGTGTACTTGAAGTGATATAGGGCCTAAAGAGAGCCCTTGGGACAAGTCAAGTTGGAAATTACATGATAGATTAAAGTTCTAAATGAGCACGCGCAAGATCTAACTTTAAACGAGCATATCTAGATATGTATAAGGAGTTATGTGGTGAATAACCTATCAAATGAAAGCTCTTCGCGTCTAGTTTCTAACTGTTAAAATCGTTCGTTATTTGGATATTCTTACAAGAAGTTATGATCAAATTACCAAAGGTTGGCAGTGAAGTACTATCAAAGCGTAGGGGTCCGCGTCCGGACTTGGAGGAGGAGTGAACTGGAGACGCGAAGCTAAGTCAAGAATTCCTAATCCCTCGAGTCAAAGTTAGACATAATTAACTTAATAACATCAAATATTGCTAAAGGAATCAATTTCAATACATAAATTTAGGTTTCCCAAACTTTTCCCCAAAAAGTCAAAAATTGACCCCGGGCCCGCTTGGTCAAAACTCGAGGTTCGGACCAAAACTCGGTCACCCATTCACCCCCGAGCCCGAATATGTATTTAGTTTCGAAATCTGACCTCAAATCGAGGTCTAAATTCCAATTATACTAAAAATCCCTAATTCTATACAAACCTCCAATTCTTCCAAAAATCCCTAATTCTACCATGAAAGAACAAGGTTTAGGACTAGGAATCTAATGTGTGATGACGTAAATTGAAGGAAATGAGTTAAAGAGTACAAACCTATGATTTGGTGTTGAATTTCCCCTTCAAAAATCGCCCTAGGTCGAGTTCTAATGAAAGAGATATGAAATTTTGAAGAATTCCCGTTTTTGGTCTGTTTTAAAATCACTGGACATGCCTTATTCGCGTTCGCGAAGCAGCGGCTCGATTAGCCTACGCATTCACGAGATAATCCTCGCGTTCGCGAAGGCTTATCCCCTCCAGCCTACGCGTTCGCGAGCCAAGCGCCGCGTTCGCGAAGGGTATCGGTCACTTCCCCTCCCCCAGGTCCAATTTCTTCGCGTTCACAATAGACAGGTCGCGTTCGCGAAGGGTAATGCCTCTGTTGCTCCGCGTTCGCGACTAGTCCTTCGCGTTCGTGAAGAAGAAAATCCCCCTGCCCCTATTTTACCTTTCGCGTTCGTGAGAGTACCTCCGCGAACGCGATGAAGGACACACCAGAACAGCTGCTGTAGCAAAAATTCCAGATTTTCTAAGTCTAAAACATCTCGTAGCCTATCCGAAACTCACCCGAGCCCTTGGGGCTCCAACCTGAACATGCACACAAGTCTTAAAACATCATACGAACTTGGTCATGCGATCAAATCGTCAAAATAACACCTACAATTACGAATTTAGCACCAAATCACATGAAATTCTTAAGAACGCTTTGAAATTCCTAGTTTCACAACCGGACGTCCGAATCACGTCAAATCAGTTCCGTTTCTCACCAAATTTCACAGATAAGGTATAAATATTATTTTGTACTTGTACCAGGATCCGAAACCAAAATACGGGTCCAATACCAACAAGATCAAACATTAACCAAATTCTTAAAACCATTAAATTTCCAGTCTTTCAATTTTCATCAAAAATTCATATCTCGATCTAGGGACCTCGGAATTTGATTCCGGGCATATGCCCAGGTCCCATATTTTGATGTGGACCCACCAAACTGTAAAACGCGACTCCGAGTCCGTTAACTCAAAACGTTGATCGAAGTCAACTAAATCAACTTTTAATGGAAAAAAAATTATTATTTTTATCAACTTTCAACATAAAAGCTTTCCGGAAATATGTACGAACCGCGCACGCAAATCGAGGAGGGATAAAAATGAGGTTTTGAAGGCCTCAGAATACGAAATCGAGTTCTAAAACATAAGATGACCTTTTGGGTCATCACATTCTCTACCTCTAAAACAACCGTTCGTCCTCGAACGTACATAGAAAAGTACCTAAGCTAGTGAAAAGGTGAGGATATCTACTCCGCATATCAGAGTCGGACTCCCAGGTAGCTGCCTCAACAGGCACTGCACTCGAATCGAAGGATAACTCCTCGATCTCAACTGACGAACCTGCCGGTCTAGATTAGCTACCGGCTCCTCCTCATAGGTCAAATCCTTGTCCAACTGGACAATGCTGAAATCTAACACGCGGGATGGATCGCCGTGATACTTCCGAAGCATGGACACTTGGAATACTGGATGTACCGCTGATAAGCCTGGGGGCAACGTAATTCTGTAGGCCACCTCTCCCACTCGCTCAAGGATCTCAAAAGGCCCGATATACCTAGGGATTAACTTGATCTTCTTTCCAAACCCCATTACACCCTTCATGGGAGATACCCTAAGCAACACTCTCTCTCTGTCCATGAATGCCACTTCACGAACCTTACGGTCGGCATAACTCTTCTGCCTGGACTGAGCTGTACGAAGTCTATCCTGAATGATCTTAACATTATCCAAGGCATCTTGTACCAAATTTGTACCCAATAATCGAGCCTCCCCTAGCTCAAACCATCCAACCGGCTATCGACACCGTCTACCATATAATGCCTCATAGGGAGCCATCTGGATGCTCGAGTGATAACTGTTGTTGTAGGCAAACTCCACTAATGATAAGAGCTGATCCCAAGAACCTCCAAAGTTAATAACACAGGCGCAAAGCATATCCTTCAAGATTTGAATAGTACGCTCGGAATGTCCGTCCATCTGAGGATGAAATGTTATGCTCAACTCGACCCGCGTACCCAACTCACGTTGTACTACCCTCCAGTGGTGCGAGGTAAACTGCGTACCTCGATCAGAAATGATAGACACGGACACACCGTGAAGACAAACGATCTCACGGATATAAATCTCTGCCAAGCGCTCTGAAGAATAGGAAACTGCCACAGGATTGAAATGCGCTGACTTGGTCAGTCTATCCACAATAACCCAAACTGCATCGAACTTCCTCTGAGTCCATGGAAGTCCAACAACGAAATCCATAGTGATACGCTCCCACTTCCACTCAGGAATCTCTATCTTCTGAAGCAAACCGCCAGGTCTCTGATGCTCGTACTTTACTTGTTGACAATTTAGACACCGGGCTACATATGTAATAATATCCTTCTTTCTCCTCCTCCACCAATAATGCTGCCGCAAGTCCTGATACATCTTGGTGGTGCCCGGATGAATAGAATACCGGGAACTGTGAGCCTCCTCTAGAATCAACTCACGAAGTCCATCCACATTAGGCACACAAATGCGACCCGGCATCCTCAAAACTCCATCATCTCCAACCGTAACCTGCTTGGCATCACCGTGTCGCACTGTGTCCCTAAGGAAAAGCAAATGAGGGTCATCATACTGCCGCTCCCTAATACGCTCAAACAAGGAAGACCGAGCGACTGTGCAAGCTAAAACACGACTGGGCTCAGAAACCTCCAACCTCACGAACTGATTGGCTAAGGCCTGAACATCTAATGCAAGTGGTCTCTCATCGACTGGAATGTACGCAAGGCTGCCCATACTAGCGGACTTTCTACTCAAAGCATCGGTCACCACATTTTCTGAGATGATACAAGATGGTGATATCATAGTCTTTCAATAGCTCCAACCACCTCCTCTGCCTCAAATTGAGCTCCTTCTGCATGAACAAATACTGCAAACTCTTATGATCTGTGAACACCTCACACGACACGCCATATAGATAGTACCTCCAAATCTTCAGCGCATGAACAATGGCTGCCAGCTCCAAGTCATGAACTGGATAATTCTTCTCGTGAACCTTTAGCTGCCGTGAAGCATATGCAATAACCTTGACACCCTACATCAATAATGTACCAAGTCCATTACGAGATGCGTTACAATATACTGTATAGGGCCCTGAACCTGTGGGCAACACCAGCACCGGCGCCGTAGTCAAAGTTGTCTTGAGCTTCTGAAAGCTCGCTTCATACACGTCTGAATGGGGCACCCTTCTGGGTCAACCTGGTCAATGAGGCTGCTATAGATGAAAACCCCTCCACAAACCGACGGTAATTACCCGCCAAACCCAAGAAACTACGGATCTCCGTGGCTGAAGTAGGTCCAGGCCAATTCTGAACGGCCTCAATATTCTTAGGATCTACCTGAATACCCTCTACTGATACAACGTGACCCAAGAAAGCAACTGAACTCAACCAAAACTCGTATTTTGAAAACTTAGCATATAACTAGCTGTCTCTCAAAGTCTGAAGAACGGTCCGAAGATGCTGCTCATGCTCCTCTCGACTGCGGGAGTAGATCAAGATATCATCAATAAACACAATCACAAAGGAATCCAGGTAAGGCTTGAACACCCGATTCATCAAATCCATAAATGCTGCTGGGGCATTTGTCAAGCCAAATGGCATCACCAGGAACTCATAATGCCCATATCGAGTCCGAAAAGCTGTCTTCGGGACATCGGATGCCCTAATCCTCAACTGATGGTAGCCAGACCTCAAATCGATCTTTGAAAACACCTTGGCACCCTGAAGCTGATCAAATAAGTCATCAATTATCGGCAATGGGTACTTGCTCTTGATGGTGACTTTGTTCAACTGCCGATAATCTATACACATCCTCATCGATCCATCCTTCTGCTTTACAAACAACACGGGCGCACCCCAAGGCGAGACACTAGGTCTAATAAAGCCCTTATCAAGCAAATCTTGCAACTACTCCTTCAACTCTTTCAACTCTGGAGGGGCCATGCGGTATGGCGAAATAGAAATAGGTTGAGTGCCCTGAACCAAATCAAAACAGAAGTCAATATCCCTATCAGGTGGCATCCCCGGTAGGTCTGCAGGAAATACCTCTAGAAACTCCCGAACGACTGGTACATAATCCATGGAAGGAACCTCCGCACTAGAATCACGAACATAAGCCAAATATGCCAAACACCCCTTCTCGACCATACGTCGAGCCTTCATATAAGAGATAACCCTGCAGGTAGAATGAACAAGAGTCCCTCTTCACTTTAATCGAGGCAACCCCACAAGGCTAAGGTCACGGTCTTGGCGTGACAGCCCAATATAGCATGATAAGGTGACAGCCAATCCATCCCCAAAATGACATCAAAATCGACCATATCGAGAAGTAGGAGATCTACGCTAGTCTCAAGACCCCCAATAATAACCACACACAAGCGATAGACACGATCTACAACAATAGGATCCCCCCATCGGTGTGGACACATACACGGTAGCACTCAAAGAATCACGAGGCACAACCAAATACAAAGCAAAGTAAGATGACATATAGGAGTATGTAGACCCTGGATCAAATAGAACTGAAGCATCTCTACTGCAAACTGAAACAATACCTGTGATAACAGCATCAGATGACTCAGCCTCAGGTCTGGCTGGGAAAGCATAACATCGGGGCTGGGCCCCACCACTCTGAACCATATCTCTGGGACGGCCTCCTGCTGGCTGGCCTCCACCTCTAGCGGCCTAGCCTCCACCTCTAACAGCCTGACCTCCACCTCTAGCGGCCTGACCTCTACCTCTGGCTCTCTGAGCCCTACCTCTAGCTGGCTGAGCGAGCGGTGGCGCGCCCGATGCCAGAATCATGGTACGAGAACCTTGCAGCTGAGGCGGAATGCCCGCTAATCTCGGACAGGTCCTCCGGATATGCCCATAATCACCACACTCGAAACATACAGCTTGATACTGTGGCTGTGGAAACTGAGACTGACCCGGACGAGCAAACCGACCGCGATAATAACTCTGAAGAGGAGGTGCTCTGATAGGAGCTGGTGGTGCACTATAAGTTGGCTGCCCCAAAGAAGGTACATAAGGACCACGACTTCCTGAAGCTCCATGGGATGCCTGAAGTACTGAATGAAACAGCCTGGGAGGATGGCCCCAACCAAAAGTACCTCGGCCTCCAAATGAGGCCCCACTGAATCCACCGGAATGACGCGACCTATTGTCAGACCCCTGACCACTCCCCTAAGCTAGAACCATCTCAACTCGTCTGGCAACATTGGTTGCATCCTGGAAAGAAATTTCACTCCAAGTCTCCTTAGCCATGTGCAATCTGATAGGCTGAGCAAGTCCCTCAATAAACCTCCTCACCCCCTCTCTCTCTCTCTCTATCTCTATAGGAAGTATAAGAAGATCAAGATGGGCCAAATGAATAAAGCGGGTCTCGTACTGAGTGACGGATATACTGCCCTGCTGGAGACGCTCGAACTGCCTGCAATAGTCCTCTCTCGGTGTAACAGGAAGGAACTTCTCAAGAAATATCTGAGAGAACTGGTCCCAAGTCAAAGCAGGCGACCCCGCTGGTCTAGTCAACACAAAGTCATTCCACCATCTCTTGGCGGACCCTATCATCTGGAACGCATCAAAATCGACCACATTAGTCTCCACTATCCCCATGTTCCGCAGCACCTCATGGCAGCGGTCAAGATAATCCTCTGGGTCCTTAGAAGTTGACCCACTATAATAAACTAGAAAGAGCTTGGTAAACTTGTCCAATCTCAACAAGACCTCGGAAGACATAGCTGACCTGTCACCGGTCTGTGCTGCAATACCCGGCGAAATTGCCCTAACTGGCTGAACTACTGAATTCTGAAACTGGGGAGCCATCTGCTCCGGAGTGTGAGTAGCGGGAGTCTGAACTCCTCCCCCAGCCCGAGAGATGGTTGGTGCTACAGGAAATGTCTCGGTCTGAGCAACACATTCCATAAGGCCACTAGACAGACCAAAGCATCCTGAAGTACCGGGGTGGCTATGAACCCTTCTGGAACCTGAGCTGGTCCTTCTGGAACGGTCTGGGCTGGAGCCTCCTCATCAAACTCTACCCGAGGCTCCGCTACTAGTGCTGCTGCTCGAGCTCTGGGCTGAGCCCCGCCCCGACCTCTAACACGGCTTTGGCCTCGTCCTTGTCCTCTGCCCCTCGTAGGAGCTACCACTAGGGGCTCTTGCTGCTGCTCAACTGATGAAGCGGTACGTGTTCTCACCCTCTGCGAAGGGATAAGAGTAGAGAGTTCAATTAGCATTAAGAGATCAGATCGCATGACAGAGAAAAATAGTAGTGAAATTGTTCCTAAACTCTTTAGCCTCTAGGGGATAAGTACAGACGTCTCCGTACTGATTCCTCAAACTCTACTAAGCTTGTTCGTGAATTGTAAGACCTAGGCAGCATAGTGCTCTGATACCAACTTGTCACGACCCAAAATTCCCACCATCGGGACCGTGATGACGCCTAACATCACACTTGCTAGGCAAGCCAACGTTAGAGTATTATTAACCAATTTCCTTTATGTTTCAGTGATTAAAAATAACAAGCTAAATCAAGTAGAAATAAATGCGGAATTAAGTAAATAGCCTCTTTGTTTATATACTATTACCAATATTATTGCTACAACTACCCAAAATCCGGTGTCACAATCCACGAACACACTATGATTTTCTACAAACATCAGTCAGAAAGAAATTACAACTATTTTGGAAGTGAAGAAAAACAGTAATATAGAGATGTAGAAGGGGACGCCAACAGGATTACTTTGGGTCTCCTAGTTAAAAATATCTGCAACCAACCTCTCGATCAGCCACTACCTGCTCCAAAATTTGCACAGAAAGTGCAGAGTACAGTATCAGTACAACCGACCCCATGTACTGGTAAGTGTAGAGCCTAACCTCGACGGGATGGTGACGAGGCTATAGCGGGGCAGTTACAATATAACCTGCATACAGTGGATAATAAAAGCAGAAAGAAGTACAGGACAAAATAAAGCAGTAAATTGCAAGGAACGAACACGGAACTCAAGTGTCTTATCAGTATCCAGCTATAACCAATCCTTAAGTGAAATGCAAAACTATAGAATAACTTACACAGTAAAAGAAAGGTACATAAACACATAAATTGGTGCGGTGCGTTTCCCGATCCCACCATACATCACCATCAATATGAATATTCACCCTTATTACTCCATATCAATCCACCCTTATTCCTCCTGTTGCAGCGTGCAACCGATCCTACCATATAATAGCAATTCACCCTTATTCCTCCTCAATATATCACCCTTATTCCTCATGTTGCGGCGCGCAACCCGATCCCACCATATATTAACATTTCACCCTTATTCCTTCTCAATATATCATCCTTATTCCTCATGTTGTGGCGCGATCCGATCCCACCATATATTAACATTTCACCTTTATTCCTACTTAATATATCACTCTTATTCCTCATGTTTCGGCGCGCAACCCGATCCCACCATATCAGCATCAATTACTCAATAAGTACAAAAATTTCACAAACTAACTCAAAACTCTTCACAATATTTAAACCTCAAACCAAAGCAAACAGAAAGCTTGTACATTATGAACTTCACATAAATAATGCAACTCAGCGAAACTAACCTAAAATATACCATAAAACATCGATAAACCAGCTTAAGCAACTAATATGAGACAATGAAATACGGGGTAGCTAACACCTTCAACAATGAAAAAAAACAATGTCTGACAAGTAGCAATTAAGCATGGAAATACAAGTAAAGCATGTAGTAGTCAAAGCAGAGAAGGGGCAATATAAGAAGAACGGGAAGGGAACAGGCAAAACAGATAAATTGGAGGTGCATAGTTACTCGTCACCTCACCTATACGCCACTTACATGAATTTTCACATAGCAATTAAGTAAAAGATTCCTAATCCCTCGAGTCAAAGTTAGACACAACACTTACCTCGATCCATAGGCCACTCACTACTCAATTACCGCTTTTCCTCTAGATTCCACCTTCAAACCACTCGTATCTAGCCATAATAAACTTAATAACATCAAATATTTCTAAAGGAATCAATTTCAATACATAAATTTAGGTTTCCCAAACTTTTCCCCAAAAAGTCAAAAATCGACCCCGGGCCCGCTTGGTCAAAACTCGAGGTTCGGACCAAAATACATTCACCCATTCACTCCCGAGCTCGAATATATAATTAGTTTCGAAATTCGACCTCACATTGAGGTCTAAATTCTTATTATACAAAAATCCTTAGTTCTACCACAACCCCCAATTCTTCCAAAAATCCCTAATTCTACTATGAAAGAACAAGGTTTAGGACTAGAAATCTAATGGGTGATGATGGAACTTGAAGGAAATGAGTTGAAGAGTACAAACCTATGACATGGTGTTGAATTCCCCCTTCAAAAAACGCCCAAGGTCGAGTTCTAATGAAAGAGATATGAAATTTTGAAGAATTCCCGTTTTTTGGTCTGTTTTATAATCACTGGGCAGGCCTTTTTCGCGTTCGTGAAGGGCCTGCCGCAATCGCGAAGTAGCGGCTCGATTAGCCTACGCGTTCGCGAAGGCTTATCCCCCGATCCTACGCATTCGCGAACCAAGTGTTGCGTTCGCGAAGGGTATCGGTCACTTCCCCTCCCCCAGGTCCCATTTCTTCGCGTTCGCGAAGGGTAATGCCCCCGTTGATCCGCGTTTGCGACCAGTCCTTCGCGTACGCGAAGAAGAAAATCATTTTACCTTTCGCATTCGCGAGAGTACCTCCGCGAACGCAATGAAGGGCACACCAGAACAGCTGCTGCAGCAAAAATACCAGATTTTTTAAGTCTAAAACATAACGTAGCCTATCCGAAACTCACCCAAGCCCTCGGAGCTCCAGCCCGAACATGCACACAAGTCTTAAAACATCATACGAACTTACTCGTGCGATCAAATTGCCAAATTAACACCTAGAATTACGAATTTAGCACCAAATCACATGAAAATCTCAAGAACACTTTGAAATTCCTAGTTTCACAACCGGACGTCTGAATCACGTCAAATCAGTTCCGTTTCTCACCAAATTTCACAGATAAGGTATAAATATTATTTTGAACATGTACGGGGCTCCGGAACCAATATACCGGCCCGATACCAATAAGATCAAACATTAACCAAATTCTTAAAACCATTAAATTTTCAGTCTTTCAATTTTCATAAAAATTTCATATCTCGAGTTAGGGACCTCGGAATTCGATTTCGGGCATACGCCCAGGTCCTATATTTCGATACGAACCCACCAGAACTTTCAAAATACGAGTCCAGGTCCGTTTACTCTAAACGTCGACCGAAGTCATCTAAATCAACTTTTAAAGGCAAAACAATTATTATTTTTATCAACTTTCAACATAAAAGCTTTCCGAAAATACGCCCGGACTACGCACACAAATCGAGGAGGGATAAAAATGAGGTTTTGAAGTCCTCGAAACACGGAATCGAGTTCTAAAACATAAGATGACCTTTTGGGTCATCACACTATTCTTGACACTTTTTGCTAGATAATTCGCAACACTATTAGCCTCCCTAAATCAATGACTTACTATGACATTAGCTTGACTCAACATTTGAGACATGTCCATGATATTATGAAGCAACTTGTAATTGTTGGCTTGTTTGTCAATAATCATCTGAATGACTTCGAATGAATCAAGTTCCAATGTGAAATCGTTATAGCCATTTTGCGTACACCATTCTACACCCAATTTAGTTGCTTGTGCTTCTGCTATGATATTGTTGTTGCAGTTGGCTTTCTAGGAAAATGATAAAGATCATTTATTTAAAATGATAAAGATCGTGAATTGATGAAATTACTTACCGTTTTATATCAAATAGTAGTGCATTATTTTTATAAAGTGTGTTCCAAGAATATTAATTAGAGAGAGTCCATGACATTTATTGAGTACCATGGTGGTATACTCAGCCCTTAGGGGCCCCTCTTTAGGGTCCCGCTTTCTTTACGTATTTCAGGATGAGGTGTGACATATAGTGGGTGTGAGGATGTACACCCGGCCGGTCGTTTTGAGAATTAACGCCCTGGTTACCTATTAGCTTCTTTTCCCGTGTCTTTTCCCGCTATTATGGTTTGCTGGGATGGTTCATCCTGAGTTTCGGAGTGTTTTGGGACACTTAGTCCCTAAATGAGAGTTTAAGTCTTAGAATTTGGACTGAAGTCGGAGCAGTGTGAAGACGGCTCCAGAATGGAATTCCATTCATTCCGTTAGCTCCGTTGGGTGATTTTGGGTTTAGGAGCGTGTCCGGATTGTGTTTTGGAGGTCCGTAGCTTAATTAAGCTTGAAATGGCGAAAGTTGAAATTTTGGAGTTTTGGGCCGATATGGAATTTTGATATCGGGGTTGGCATTCGATTCCGAAAGTTGCAATAGGTCCGTAGTGTTGAATATGACTTGTGTGCAAAATTTGGGTCAATCGGACGTGATTTGGTTGGTTTCGGCATCGGATGTAGAATTTTGGAAATTCAAGTTCATTAGGTTTGCATTGGAGGGTGATTCGTGGTTTTAGCATTGTTTGATGTGATTTGATGGCTCGATTGAGTTCATATGATATTTTAGGATTGGTTGGTATGTTTGGTTGAGGTCCCGGGGGCCTCGGGTGAGTTTCGTATGCTTAACGGATTTGAATTTGGACTTAGGCATTTTCTGAAATTGTTGAACCTGCTATAACCGCACCTGCGGATGTGGGACCGCAGGTGCGACGCTGCAGAAGCGGCTTGGTAATCATATAAGCGGAAAAGGGCCAAGGTATCAGGAACCGCAAGTGCAATAGGGGACCGCATAGCGGATTTCGCACCTGCGATATTTTTTCCGCAGGTGCGGGACCGCAGGTGCGCTCGAGGGTTTGAGACCTCATAACACCAAACTCGATATTTAGCTCGAGAGAAGGCGATTTTGTGAGGATTTTGAAGAGAAAATCAGTGGGTAGCGATTCATAGCCTATTTTGTTTATATTTCATCAATCTATTATTGTTTTCCTCATCTAATCAAGGAAATTGAGTGGAAAAAATGGGAAATTGGGGGAAAAGTTCCCTAATCGAATTTTTGGGTTTTGATCAGGTTTTAAGCGTCGGAAATGAACAATTTTTGGACGAGTGATCTCGTGAGTGAATGGGTGTTCTAAATTGGTAACTTTTACCCGATTCCGAGACGTGGGCCCGGGGAGGATTTTTGGGCGGTTTCCTATGTTCTCGCCTTAGCTTTAAATTCATTAGCTAAATTAGTTGCTTGTAGCTATATTTATGTTATGTAATTGATTTGAGTAGATTTGGGCCACTTAGAGTTGGATACTCATGGCAAAAGCGTGATATTGGATTGACTTGAGCTTGGTTTGAGGTAAGTGGCTTGCCTAACCTTGTGTGGGGAACTCCCCTTAGGATTTGGTACTGTTGTTATATGAATGCCGTGTACGTGAGGTGACGAGTGCATACACGTACTAATTGTTGAAAAACCCAGTTTTCATTAAGTAAATATCTATGTTTTCCTTTAATTGAGAAATACTAGTATATGAAGCCTCCTGTTTAGCTTAGGAAAGCATGCTTACGTGACTTAACTATCTTATCTGCTTTAAAATTCTTACTTGGATTCTGTGTAGCATGTTTAGGGTAGAAATTACCTGTTTATTTAATACGAACTTGAATAGAACTATAGATTTCCTTCTTGAGACTGTTGTGTATACTGATTTGGTTGTGTATTTACTTTGGGACTACAGAACGGTATTCCGGGAGATCCCCCTGCATGTTTACTTTGGGACTATGGAACGGTATTCCGGGAGATTCCCCTGCAAATTTATATTTGGGACTACGGGACGGTATCCCGGGAGATTCCCCTGTACTGGATATTTACTTTGGGACTACGGAACGGTATTCCGGGAGATCTCCCTACACATTTACAATTTGGACTACGAGACGGTATCCCGGGAGATCCTCTGTACATTTACGTTTGGGACTACGGGACGTTATCCTGGGAGATCCCCTGTTGCTATCTCTGTGTACTGAGTTATTTCTTTCTATGATTTCATTTTTCAATTGACTGTTAGTATTTTAACTATACTGCCATATTTCATACCGTTTTACCTTGTTATATATGTATAACCAGTAGGGCCCTGACCTGGTCTCGTCACTACTCGACCGAGGATAGGCTTGGCACTTATTGGGTACCGCTGTGGTGTACTCTTGCCCTTTCCAGCACATGTTATTCGTGTGCAAATTCAGGTTCTTCTGCTCAGCCATACTATCCATGAGGCGAGGTGATTAAGAGACTTCGAGGTATATCTGCCGCGTCCGCAGACCTAGAAGTCCCTCTCAATCCTCCCTTCAGTTTTAGACTTCTTGTATTGTTCTTCGTTTAGACTTCTGGAGTTAGAACACTATTGTCACGACCCCATTTCGCCCTCCGTGAACTATCTTGACGGCACCTAGTCTCTACGACTAGGTACGCCTAAAGTATTGCGAAAAAAGAAACAACAAAATAGAACTAGCCAAAAACTGCGGAATAACATAACGAAGCGTTTAAGATGCCGCTCGGCATATACAATGCAAACTCTCAATATAGAAGACAAAGTAAGACAGTGTAAGGTGCAACAGTATAATCAAAACAATATCAGTAAATGAGAAGAAATCACAGACAATATACACTCAGTACACAGAAATATCAACAGGGGATCTCTCAGTATCCCGGGGATCTCTCAGTATCCTCAATATATGTGCTGGGGAACTCTCGGTATCCCGAGGATCTCTTAGTATCCTCAATGTATGTGCTGGGGATCTCTCGGTATCCCGAGGATCTCTTAGTATCCTCAATATATGTGCCGGGGATCTCTCGGTATCCCGAGGATCTCTTAGTATCCTCAATATATGTGCCGGGGATCTCTCGGTATCCCGAGGATCTTTTAGTATCCTCAATATATGTGCTGGGGATCTCTCAATATCTCGCACTACAGTCCAAATCAATATATGTGCAGGGGATCTCCCGGAACACTCATCCGTAGTCCCAAAATAAAAACACAACAATCTTACGGAAAGAATCCACAATTTCATTCAAGTCCGTACCAAGAAAACAGAGATTTCTATTCTAACATGCTGCACAGAATTCACGTAAACAGTTTAAGCAGATAGGACAGTTAATTCACTTAAGCATACTTCCTTATACTACACAGTAGGCTTAAAGTACAAGTAATGTTCAAGAAGAAAGAAACACAGTTAATTTACTTAATGAAAAATGGGTTTCCAACAATTAGCACGTGTACGCACTCGTCACCTCACGTACACGGCATTCATATAACAACAATACCAAATCCTAGGGGGGATGTCCCCACACAAGGTTAGACAAGCCACTTACCTCGAACCAGCTCAATCAAATCTATACCACGTTCTTGCCACGAGTATCCGACTCCAAATGGCCCAAATCTATTCAAAGTAATTGCATAATGTAAATAACACTTCCTCAACTAATTAATTCTAAGCTAATACGTGAAATTAGGAAAATTGACCAAAATGCCCCCCCGAGCACACGTCTCGGAATCGGCGACTCTTCTTCCAACTTACTTCTGAGAAATCTTTCTTACTAGGAAAAACAAATTATTCACTTAACAGAAAGCTAATGTATTCACAACTATCATATACAATCTTAATAATTTAACTCTGCTCACACCGTCAATC
>NW_017670678.1:425746-463430 GCF_001879085.1 Nicotiana attenuata
ATGCTGCAAACTTCGGTGATCAATATAAATCTCACAAGGCACACCGTACAATAAGACGCCATATCTTCAAGGCTGAACATAGAAGCTAACTCAAGATCGTGAACAGATAATCTTCTCATGAACCTTCAACTGTCTGGACGCGTAGACAATCACCCTACCGTCCTGCATCAATACCGCTCCAAGGCCAATCCTCGAGGCATCATAATAGACAGTATAAGACCCGAATCGGTAGGCAATATCAAAATTGGGGGTGTAGTCAAATTTGTCTTGAGCTTCTGAAAGCTCTTCTCACGCTCTTTCGTCCACTGGAATGGAGCACCCCTTCTGGGTCAGCCTGGTCATAGGTGCTGCAATAGATGAAAATTCCTGAACAAATCGATGGTAATAACCTGCCAAGCCAAGAAAACTACGGATCTCTGTAGCTGAGGATGGTCTGGGCCAACTCTGCACTGCCTCCACTTTCTTCGGATCCACCTTTATCCCTTCACTAGATACCCCGTGACCCAAGAATGCCACGGAATCCAACCAAAACTCACATTTCGAGAACTTTGCATATAACTTATTTTCTCTCAAAGTCTGAAGCACTGTCCTCAGGTGTTGCTCATGATCTTTCCGACTCCGGGAGTATACCAGAATGTCATCAATAAAGATAATGACGAATGAATCAAGATATGGCCGGAATACACTGTGCATTAAATGTATGAAGGTTGCTGGGGCATTGGTCAGCCCAAATGACATAACAAGGAACTCGTAATGACCATACCGAGTCCTGAAGGTAGTCTTCGGGATATCTGGAGCCCGAATCTTCAACTAATGATAGCCTTAACGCAAGTCAATCTTAGAAAACACACGAGCACCCTGTAACTGATCAAACAGGTCATCAATACGAGGCAAAGGATAACGGTTCTTCACTGTAACCTTGTTCAACTGGCGATAATAAATGCATATACGCGTAGAACCATCCTTCTTCTTCACAAACAAGATAGGAGCACCCCAAGGTGATACACTGGGCCGAATAAAACCCTTATCAAGCAATTTTTGTAACTGCTCCTTCAACTCCTTCAATTCAGGAGGAGCCATACGGTACGGAGGAATAGAAATGGGCTGAGTGCCCGGCAACAGATTAATGCCAATATCTCTATCGGGCGACATGCCCGGAAGATCAGCTGGAAACACATCAGAGAAATCCCGTACTAATAGGACTGAATCAACTGTAGGGGTATCAATACTGACATCTCTCACATAAGATAGATACGCGTCACACCCCTTCTCAACCATGCGCTGAGCCTTAAGGAATGAAATAACTCTACTGGAAATATGATCTAAGGTACCCCTCCACTCTACTCGCGGTACACCTGGCATAGCCAGCGTCACGGTTTCCGCGTGACAGTCAAGAATAGCATAATGGGGCGACAACCAGTCCATGCCCAAGATAACATCAAAGTCTACCATGCTGAGCAATAACAAATTGGCTCTGGTCTCAAAACCACTAAGAGCAATCAAACACGACCGATAAACGCGGTCCACAACAAGAGAATCTCCAACAGGAGTAGAAACATAAACAGGAGAACTCAAGGAATCCCGAGATACGCCCAAATACGGGGCAAAATAAGAGGACACATAAGAATAAGTGGAGCCTGGATCGAATAAAACCGATGCATCTCTATGACAGACCAGGGTAATATCTGTGATGACAGAATCGGAGGCGGCAGCCTCAGAATAGGTAGGAAGGGCATAATATCTGGCCCAGCCTCCCCCTCTAGGGCGACCTCTACCTCCCCGACCTCCACCTCTAGCTGGCGGGCAGGTGGGTAGCAACTGGTGCTGTAACCATAGCCTGGGAACTCTGCGGCGCACGCTGTGGCTGAGAAGTCTGTGAAGGTGCACCCCTCCTAAGTCCACGACAATCCCTCACCATATGGCGTGTGTCGCCACACTCAAAACAAGCTCTGGAGGACGTGGCGACTGTGACTGTCCACTGAAAGCACCTCGTGCAGGAGGCGCACTAGATACTGAAGGCGCATAATAAGGCTCTTGAGGTCAAGGAGGAGCTGGAATACCACTGGCTGCTGGAAGAGCTGAGTGAGCGGGGCGACTCATATAACCCCTACCATGACGAGTTGCAGCTGGGGCACAGGCACCAGAATAATGGCCCGACTCTCGAGACCTCTTGGCCTTCCTCTGCTCTCTGTCCCGAGCATACATACCCTCTACTCTCCTAGCAATGCTCACCACCTGCTGATAAGTAATATCCATCTCCAACTCCCGAGCCATGCTAGACCTGATGCTGGGAATGAGCCCCTCAATAAACCGGCAAACTCTCTCAGGAACTGTGGAAACCAAAGCTGGTGCATGCCTAGCCAAGTCGGTGAAACGGACAGCATATTCCGAGACAGTCATAGTACCCTGGTGCAAACACTCAAACTCTGCACGCCATGCGTCCCTGAGGCTCTGAGGAACATACTCTCTTAGGAACATATCTCAAAACTGAGTCCAAGTCAGGGAAGCTGCCTCTTCTGGACCGTCTAACTCATAAGTATGTCACCACTGATAGGCGGCACCTCGAAGCTGGAAGGTAGTGAAGGAAACCCCGCTTGATCCTGATATACCCATGGTACGGAGGATAAGGTAGCACTCCTCTAGAAATCTCAAAGCATCATCTGATGCTAGTCCACTGAATGTAGGAGGCTGGTACTTCTTGAACCTCTCAAGCCTCCTCTGCTCCTCCTCTGAAGCTACTGCCCTCTCCTCGGGTTGAACTGGGGCTACACGATGTGCCGGTATAATCTCTGGGACCTGCTCAACATGAAATCGTTGCTCAAGAGTACGGGCGGCGGGAGTCTGGGCTCCTCCCCCGGCTGGGATGTGGCTGCAGCAAGGGGAAGCAACCCTGCCTGAGCTAGAGTGGTGTACATACTCATGAACTGTGCAAGAGTCTCCTGGAGAGCTGGAGTAGTAGTGGCAGTANCGGTATCCCGAGGATACGTCTAGTATCTCGAATGTATCGTGACTCGGGGAGTCTCTCGGTATCCCGAGGATACTCTAGTATCCTCAACTATATGTGCTCGGGGATCTCTCTATATCCCGAGGATCTCTTAGTATACTCAATGTATGTGCTGGGGATCTCTCGGTATCCCGAGGATCTCTTAGTATCCTCAATATATATGTTGGGGATCTCTCGGTATCCCGAGGATCTCTTAGTATCCTCAATATATGTGCAGGGGATCTCTCGGTATCCTGCACTACAGTCCAAATCAATATATGTGCAGGGGATCTCCCGGAACACTCATCCGTAGTCCCAAAATAAAAACACAACAATCTTAAGGAAAGAATCCACAATTTCATTCAAGTCCGTACCAAGAAAACAGAGATTTCTATTCTAACATGCTGCACAGAATTCACATAAACAGTTTAAGCAGATAGGACAGTTAATTCACTTAAGCATGCTTCCCTATACTACACAGTAGGCTTAAAGTACAAGTAATGTTTAAGAAGAAAGAAATACAGTTAATTTACTTAATGAAAAATGGGTTTCCAACAATTAGCACGTGTACGCACTCGTCACCTCACGTACACGATATTGATATAACAACAATACCAAATCCTAGGGGGGATGTCCCCCACACAAGGTTAGACAAGCCACTTACCTCGAACCAGCTCAATCAAATCTATACCACGTTCTTGCCATGAGTATTCGACTCCAAATGTCCCAAATCTATTCAAAGTAATTGCATAATGTAAATAACAACACTTCAAGTAACTAATTCAACTAATTAATTCTAAGCTAATACGTGAAATTAGGAAAATTGACCAAAACGCTCCCCGGGCCCACGTCTCGGAATCGGGTAAAAGTTACGGATTATGAACCCCCATTCACTCAGGATTCTAACCATACCAAAATTATCCAAATCCGATGTCAAATCCCCAATCAAAACTCGAAAATTAGGCCTAAGAACTTTTTCCAAATTTTTTCCCAATTTCTCACCCCAAATCCGAAATTAGATGATGAATTCACCTTTAGATTAATGGGTTATAAGCAAAAAGAAGTTAGGAATCATTACCCAATTGATATCTCTGAAAATCCCTCAAAATCTCGTTCAAATCCGAGCTCCCAAACTCTAGTTTTGATAAAAATGTCTAAACCCTCGATTTTGAAATTTTATAATCTGCCCAGGTAATTCCTTCTTCGCGAACATGGAAGGACCAATGCATTCGCGAAGCACAACTTCGCTTGGCCTAGAATTCCTTCATCGCGAATGCGATGACCCTGTCGCGAACGCGGTAGCAACTTTCTCCCTCCTACGCGAACGCGGGACCCTCTTCGCGAACACGTAGGCATATGACCTCTCAGCTTCGCGAACGCGGGACCATCATCGCGAACGCGAAGCGTTAAGCTTCCACCAGCCCCGGCTCCTCTTCGCAAACGTGAGACCCCACTCGCGAACGCGAAGAAGGAAACCAGAACTGGAGACCTGCTGCATTTTCTGCAATTCTCTACGTCCAAAAATGACCCGTTGAGCATCCGAAACACACCCGAGGCCCCCGAGACCTTAACCAAACATGCCAACCAATCCTAAAACATCATTCAAACTTTTTCCTACCTTCGGAACACTCAAAACAACATCAAAATACCTAATTAACATCGGATCTAAGCCTAAGAACTCCAAAAACTCCCAAATTCCGCTGTCGATCAAAAAGTTTATCAAATCTCGTCCGAATGACCTGAAATTTTGCACGCACGTCACATTCAACGCTACGGAGCTACTCCAACTTCCAGAATTCCATTCCGACCCCGATATCAAAATCTCACTATCGAATCGGAAACTTCAAAAATTCAACTTTCAGCATTTCAAGCCTAATTAAGCTACGGACCTCCAAAACACAATCCGAACATGCTCCTAAGCCCAAAATCGCCCAACGGAGCTAACAGAACCGACGGAATTCCATTCCGAGGCTGTCTTCATACTGCTCCGACTACGGTCTAAATTCTAAAGCTTAAGCTCTCTTTTAGGGACTAAGTGTCCCAAAATACTCCAAAACTCAAAATAAATCATCCCGGCAAATCAAAATAGCAGAAACAAACACGGGGAAAGCAGTTAGTAGGGGATCGGGGCGTTAATTCTTAAAACGACCGGCCAGGTCGTTACAACTATGTACTTTTTTATCTTGTGATTCATGAGATTTTGGGTTTTGGGAGTGCTATGTTCAATGCGAGACTGTTATTATTGTATATGTCGAGCGGCATTTTAAAATCCTTTATTTTACCTGTTAGTTATTAGTTTCGTATCTTTATTTTATTTTTTCAAATTGTTAGGCTTACCTAGTCGTAGAGACTAGGTGCCGTCATGACAGTTCACGGAGGAAGAACTTGGGTCGTGACAGAGCACCTAAGTTTTGACCATATTAGAGTTTTTTTAAAAAACTTTTAGCATTTTTAATATCACTTTAGGTTTTACCTTGATTGTAGACTTTTACTTAAATTTAGTAGATTTTATTTGATAAAATTAAAAAAAAACTACAAAAAGTACATTTTTAGAGTATTAGTTTTATCTTCATTTACAAAGAATGAAAAATATTTCCAAAAAATATAATTTTATTTAGTTTGGTGTAATTTTTAAAATTAGAGGCTTTCCACAAATAAATATTTAGTGTAGTAATTTTATTTTTGCTTTTTATTACTTATTTAGTAGGAGTAAACTTTATTTATTTATTATCAAAAAGAAAATCACAAAAAAAAAGTAAGGCAGAATAGCCTAAATGACACTTATACTTGTCACACTTTGTCATGCCGGTCCTCCTACTTCGCTTGTTTTCATCCAGACACTTTAACTTGATCAAAGCCTATTATTTAAACCCCTCTGACCTATGACCAAACACATGTGGCAACATAATGGTTGAGCTGGACAAAATGAGCGTGAATATAAACATTTTTAACCAGAAATAATTAAAATAAGAAGAAAAAATTAATTAAATAGGAATGAAAATAAAATAAGTAAAAAAAAAAAAAGCAAAAAAGATATGTCTCTTTCTCTTCTTCCCCGTACCCACCCCCCTCCCTTTTTGTTCCCTCTGTACTTTCTTCTTCTTCCAAGTAAATATTTACAATCGTAGCTTGATTACATCCCAATCAGTTGTTATCAAATAAAATTGGTCTGAAACACAAATAAAAATTTTATCTAGGCTGCAAAAATATGAGGTTGTGATGATAATTTTTTCTTCTGTCTCCAATCCCTTTCCTTATCTTCAATATTATAGATCTGAGCCACCATTGATTTTCCTCCATTTTTAATCTTTGAAATTCGGAGGTGAAAACCAACAGCCCTTGTTCTGCCATTGATTTTCCTCCATTTTCAACAGCCTTTTGTTCCGCCATTGATTTTTCTCCATTTTCAATATCTGTTCCGCCATTGATTTTCTCCATTTTCAATATCCGTTCTGCCATTGGTTTTCCTCCATTTAAAAAAAGAAAAGACCAACAACCCTTGTTTATGAAGGAGGGTAGTTTCTCTTCTACTGGGACCTCAAGAATGTGAGAACAAATGGCGTCAGCGATGCCTTGACCGTGTTCTCTTTGTTCGCCGGCAATTATGGTGAGGTCAGAGCAATTCCTCGCACATAATTAAGGGAGCCATTGAAAGGTGACTAAAACACCAGAAACGGGGACTACCCGAGCTAACGATAGAGGCAAGAACACTTTCCGGCCAAGTCCCATTAATTGATCATAACGATATCGTGGAAATGCTGCACGGACCCATATATATAGGGTAATAACAGGCTTAGAATTGAAAGTTAAATTGGATTTGGGAGAAATAATAATCATTTCCCCTTTTATTTTTCTATGTGGCATAATAATTGACCTGGAGCTTACGTAGTTTAATTTTCTTGACGTGGCGTCCTACCCGTAGGAGATTGTATTACACGCACTAGTGGCCTCGTGTGATAAGCGTTTATTATATACGATTTGAAGGAGTGTAAGTGCTCAATTGGCAAATTATTAAGTTTGGGAACCGGCATGACAAAGTGGGACAAGTATAAGTGCCATTTAAGCCATTCTACCAAAAAGTAATAATGAATCACAATTGGCCACTTGTAAAAGATTCTCCCTAACAAATTCCCACTTTCTTGGTAGCTTCTCACTTGCACACACTCTCATTTTCACTCAGTTTTTGTCCAATTCTCCCGTTACTCTCTCCTCCGATAAAGACACATAAACAAAAGAGAGTTAAAAAAATGGATATAGAGAGAGAGAGAACAGGGGTGGGCGACATGAGGATTTAGTTTTCAGGGAATTCGTCCTTTTCGGCTCGTCCGTTTCTTCTTTTTCAATCCAGCAAATCCACCACCATAAATCCATCTTCTCCAGCCATAAAAACAAAAATACAGCTGCTAACTTCCATTAAGACACCAGTGAAATCCCAGCCATAACTCACCAACAACCAGTTTTTTCCTCCATTTTTGCTATGAAAAAGCTCCAAATAACCATCTAAAACAAGCTCAAATACACCCCAAAACGCAGCCATTAAAGCTGCTCAAAACTACCGAACAACCCAATCGTGAATCACTCTAAAACAATCAGCAAAATAGCCCCCCATGAACCCCCACCGAACAGCCATGAAAGCTGGACACTAAAACTCCATAAAAACCATCCAAAATTAGCTCCAAAATCATTCATCCATAGCCATGTAACCCAGCTCCAAAACCCTATTTTTACGGCCATGAAAACCGGACAGAAGCTCCCATGAAATACCTCGAATTCCAGCTCCATAAATCACTAGCAAGCAGCCCCAATAACAGCTCCAATCGAGCAAAACAAGCCACTAAATCATCGGTTTTGCAAGGTCGATTGAGGTTGCAAGTTGCAATTTTTCGCTCGAGGTTTCCGCGGTCTGAAGGGTCCAATTGAGAGCTATCTGCTCACTAAGTGATTGTAATTTAAATCCACAATCATCAATACAAAGGTTCACTTCTCTTTCTATTTTATTTTCTCATTAATGTTTGTTGGGTTTGTTATTTGATAAATAATAAGAAAAGAGGTGTGAATGGAAAATGATGGAAAAAAAATGGAAGGATGACCCGCGACCCGATCCGGTCTAGCCCGTTTTTCTTTCCCGAATTAATTTAAATTTCCAACAGCAATGGCTGTTCTGAAACAGTGTCACACCTGTTCCAACAGCCATGACTATTCTGAAAAGCTGCAAACCTCTTCAGAGGGTCACACCTGTTCCAACAGCCATGACTGTTCTGAAAGGTTGCAAACCTCTTCAGAGGGTCACACCTGTTCCAACAGTCATGACTATTCTGAAAGGTTGCAGACCTCTTCAGAAACATCACCAAGTTGGCTATAAATAGACCTTCAAATCCCAGAATATTTACTTACGAAATTTTCTGATTATCTTCTTCTTCTGCACTAAAATTCCAGTGTGTTTTGCTGCCATCGAGTGGTTCGCTGATCATCGGCGTTTTTGGTACCAACACTCCGTGTGTTTTGCTGCCATCGAGTGGTTCGCTGATCATCGGCGTTTTTGGTACCAACACTCCGGTGAGTTAAATCATTCTATCCTGGGAGGATATATTCCATAACCTCGGGTACTTGAGGGGAATAATTTCCTTAAGGACACACTGTGTATTCAGCGGGCTCGATTTGTTCCTTCAACGTTTCAAAAATTATTTTGAAGTTCGAATATTATTTTTCAGAATTATTTCTACTAACTTTCTGTTTTATTTTTCAGAAAGATTACTGTTTTATTTACTTACAACAATACAGATAAATAACAATGTTCTGGGTCACTCTGTTTTGATTTAACTTTGAGTATGATATGGTCGAGTTTGTATCTGAGTATGCTAAGATTAATTTGTTCTCATGTTGAGTATTTTTTTTTTAAGATTGGTTTATTGTCCTTTTTTTTGGTAGTTTATATGGTTAATCTCATTGATGAATATGTATTAATTTGTTACTTTTCTTGGTTATTCAATCAATTAATGGCTTTCCATTTTAGCATTCCTTAGTTTCATTTTGATCTCCTATCTTAGTGACTAAATTGGTTCTGCCCATATCTATTTATTCATACCATAAATTTAGTCTAGTTTCAAATATTCGTTAGCAGTAAAATTATAAGAGATTAGGTTGGGCCATGATTGTTGTAAGACTTTAATTGAACTTCCTCTGGTGTATTTATGGGCTAATCGTTACCCAGAACCAAAAACAAATAAATATTCACAAGCTAGCCCGTTTTTTTCATAATTAATTTACGAGAAAATCTCACTTTATACCCATTAATTCCAAACTATTTACCCTTCAATGTCCAGGGCCAAACTATTTACTACTCTTACCCATGGGGCCCAAACTATGTACCCGCTAATTTCAGTCGCTGCTTTGCCAAAGATGGTAGCGATGAAAAAATATCAAAGCAATAAGGTTCATCTGCAATCTAGACCCCTCAATTGACGAAATAGAAAGACTCCAAGAATCCACATATAGTTAGCGACCCTAAAGAACCAGATGCTACTAAGTCAACAACAAAATAGTTAGAGGCAATCATCCTCTTTATCGACTTTCTGGGGAAAAAACTCTACATGGGTTTTTGACTCAACCCCAAACGCAGAGACACATTAATTGACTTTTTTTGAGCTAACACCAATTGATTTGCATGGTCCCATGCTAATATCATCCTTTGAGAATCTTCCCATTAAGGATTACTAAGAATATCCACCATTGTTGGGCTTGAAGGTCAATTTTATTTTTGAAGATTTCTTGTTTGATTCAAAGTGGGTGCTATTAAATATTGCTTATAGTACCTTCTGGAAGTTCATACTGAAATTTGATAGCATTTGGAGCTGATTTGAGGTGATTGAGATCGAAATTTTCAGTTGAAAATCGAAGAAGAACACAGCTACAATTTACCGCTACGGTATACAATATGTTGTAGGAGTATATAGCTATACTGCAACAGTACACTATTATAGTTTACAAAACAGTATGCCGCTACAGTATACTAATATACTATAGGAGTATATAGTTATACTGCAACAGTATACTATTATAGTATACAATATATTGTTATGGTATACTATAATAATATGCAAGATACTGTAACAATAGGCTGTAATAGTTTACAATATACTATAATAGTATACTTATTACCCGTAAATTCACTTGCCTTTTCCCTTTTAATTTATTTTAAGCTTTTACCCAGCGTGAGGGGCAAATTGAAAATGCAAAAAAAAAAAAAAAAATTATAGTATGCTATATGATGTAACGGTATACTCTTACAATTAGATCCTTTTAGAATTTTTTAAATTTTTTATTGACAACTGATATTATTTCAGTTTAATAATTGAATTAAATTTTTTTAATTCTTTGCGTACAATTGTATACCCTGTTGGTATAGCTATATACTATATGGTATCATATGTTAGTTAATATTTTTTTGGTTGTATTAGCTACATTTAATTGGTACACAATTTGATTTTTCTTTAGTAATAATATTAAAAAAAAGAATAATAAAAATAGTGAAAACGGTAAATGAAATTAGATTATGAAGAGAAAAAGAATAATTAAAAAAAAGAAGTTGAATGAAATTAGAAAAGGAAAAAGAAAAAAATAAGAAGAAAACGAGAAAATAAAAAAGNAGAGAAAAGAGGCATAGAAATAAAAAAGAACTGGAGAATAAAGAAAAAATTTCCCACAAAACCTACTATGGGTAGGAAATGTAATTAGTTTATGGGTAGGAAAATAAATGGGCAGACAAGGGTAAATAATTTTTTTTGTGGGTGACTGTGTCAAAACCCCTTAATTTACTTCATTTCTTCCACAATAATATCCATACCTTATGACTTTACAATAATCTCAAAATTAGTAATTGAATAATCTTTGAACATCATGGTTTGCTTTAAGCACGCCTAATAATGAATTGTCGTGACTATGGGTACGGTTCCCGTGGCATAGTCATGATACATAATTCCAAATTCAAGTGTGCATTTTTATGACTTGATATCTCAACTTTAAATAATAATTAAACATGGCGTAAATTGCGGGTACGTTTCACGCTACACGATTTGCGATGTGTATAAACGACAAGTGTACGACATCGTAACTTGTCAAATAAATTCCATTAAAATACCAAAAGTTGTTAAGATATATAGTTAAAAGCGGTTAACTTAAAAATGCACAATATGTCTAAAACATGTAATAATTGGACAATTAACAACAACAACATACCCAGTATTATCCCACACTGTGGGGGTCTGAGTAGGGTAGTGTGTACGCAAACCTTACCTACCTTGTCTCTATAGAGAGGTTGTTTCCAATATACCCACCGCTCAGGAAACATAAGCACCACTTGATATAAATATAGACAAGAAGGAACAGTAGCAAAAAATCATATAAAAGCATAATAAAAATAACAAGATAGTAAGGTGATCAACAATAAAAGAAAATAACGGATAGTCATAAAATCTATTACCAACAGAAAGCGAGACTGCGTGCTAATACTACTGTTACTCTACTACCCTAATCCTCGACATTCATACCTTCCTATCTAGGGTCATGTCCTCGGTCAGCTGAAGCTGCACCATGTCTTGCCTAATCACCTCTCCCCACCTCTTCTTTGGCCTACCTCTACCTCTCCGTAGTCCCTCCAATGTCAACCTCTCACACCTCCTCACCGGGGCGTCTGTGCTCCTCCTCCTCACATGACCAAACCACCTAAGCCGCACTTCCCGCATCTTGTCCTCAGTAGGGGCCACACCCACCTTGTCACATATAACCTCATTTCTGATCCTATCTAACTTGGTATGCCCGCATATCCATCTCAACATTCTCATCTCTACTACCTTCATCTTTTGGACATGAGTGATCTTGACTGGCCAACACTCAGCCCCATACAACATCGTAGGTCTGACCACCACTCTGTAGAACTTACCCTTAAGTTTTGGTGGCATACAAAATACGGATGCGAGTCTCCATTTTATCCATCTCTCCCCAATACGATGTGCACATCTTCATCAATCTCCATATCCCTCTGAATAATAGACCCAAGGTACTTAAAACTTCCTTTCCCGGGGATGACCTGCGAGTCCAGCTTCACCTCCCTTCCCCTCCTTGAGTCTCGCCACTGAACTTACACTCCAAGTATTCTGTCTTGGTTCAACTCAACTTGAAACTTTTAGATTCCAGGGTCTGCCTCTATACTTCTAATTGTGCATTCACATTGTCTCGCATCTCGTCAATCAATACAATATCATATGCAAATAGCATGCACCACGTGTAACGACCCGGCCAGTCGTTTCATGAGTTACCGCTTCGTTTCCCCTATTTCTGCTTCTTTATGTGTTGTGAAGCTTCATTTCATCGTATCATGTCGGTTGGTTCGGGTTTGGAGTAGTTTTGAAGTGTTATGAGACACTTGGTCTCTTAAATTGGCCTTTTAGTTGGAAAAGTCAACCGAAAGTTGACTTATTTGTAAACGATCTCGAAATTTGATTTTCATGGTTAGAATAGCTTTGTTAGGTGATTTGGAACTTAGGAGCGTGGTCGGAATGTATTTTGGAGGTCCGTGGTAGATTTAGGCTTGAATTGGCAAAATTGGAATTTTGGCGTTTTCCGGTTGGTAGCGGAAATTTTGGTATCGGGGTCGGAATGGAATTCCGAAAATTGGAGTAGGTACGTTGTGTCACTTGTGACGTGTGTGCAAAATTTCAGGTCATTCGGACGAGGTTTGATAGACTTTTTGATCAAAAGCAGAATTCGGAAGTTTTGAAAACCTTAGGCTTGAATCCGAGGGTGTTTTGATGATTCGATGTTGTTTTGAGTGTTCCGAAGGTTGGTGTAAGTTTGAATAATGATATGTGACTTGTTGGCGTGTTTGGTTGAGGTCCCGAGGGTCTCGGGATGGTTTTGGATGGTTGTCGGAAAGTTGGACTTGGAGTTTTGCAGCAGAAAATTTGCTGCTTCTGTTGTTTCCGCACCTGCGGATTGGGGACCGCAGGTGCGATGGTCGCAGGCGCGTGGAGGCAGCCGCAGGAGCGGATTTAGCCGCAGGAGCGGAAGTTTTACCACACCTGCGAGCCCGCAGGTGCGAAGCCTGGTGCGGAGGTTTAGCCTTAAGTGAGAAATCGCAGGTGCGGTTATTTTTGTCGCAGAAGCGGTCCGCAGATGCGATATATGGACCGCAGGTGCGAGATCGCTAGGCAGAAGGTATAAAAAGGCCCTCTTCGCGAATTTTGCTAAGTTTCTCCATTTTTGAAGACGGGAAGTGAGCTAGGGCAGTGATTTTTCAAGGGAAGTCGAAGGTTATCAGTTGGGTAAGCCACTTAAGCTTCATTACTTGTGTGTATGATCATTTTTTCATTGTTTAATCAAGGTATTAGTGGAAATTAAGAAAGAAAATTGGGGGATTAGGGCTTGAAATTGGAGACTTTGATTTAGGGATTTGAGGGGTCGTTTGTGATCGGATTTTGATGTATTTGGTATGTATGAACTCGTGGGAGGATAAGGATTCTATTGATGTGATTTTTATTGAATTTCGAGACGTGGGCCCAGGGGTCGGGTTGGACCACTTTCAGGATTTTTGGTATAATTTGATTATTTTCGCATGGGCTTCGTTCCCTCAACATGTATTGATGTCATGATTCTGATTTTGGATAGATTCGACGTGAGTTGAGGCTGAGTCGAGAGGCAAGGGCGTCGCGGTGTAGTATTTCATCCGGTTTGAGGTAAGTAACGATTGTAAATCTAGACCTGAGGGTATAAAACCCTAGAATTTCGTACTGTTTGATAAATAAGGTGACGCACATGCTAGGTGACGGGCGTGTGGGCGTGCACCCGTAGAGATTGTGACTTGGTCCGTCCCGTGGTGGCTGTATAGTTGCATATTTTGATATATTATATATGATATCCATGTGTTTTAGAAATTGATTTGTTAACTTGGGCTGAAAGCCATGTTTGAGGCCTTTGTGCCGAACTGTTTAGACCCTTAGGGGTATTTTACTACTTCTCCTCACACTGTTTTGATTTGAAAGCATATCCTCAGTCATGATATACCTGTTTGTTGTTGATTCGGTTTCATTACTCTATCTTCAATATATGAAAACTGTTTGGGCTGAGTTTTCCTGATTTTTACTGAAATGCCCGAGTGGCTGTGAGGGTAATGACTGAGAGAAAGGTCGAGGACCAGATGGTGAGGATTATATGATATATATTTATGGATCGGGCTGCACGCCGTAGCAATACTTATATATTTATGGATCGGGCTGTACGCCGCAGCGATATATATATATATGGATCGGGCTACACGCTGCAGCGATATATTGGATCGGGCTGCGCGTCGCATCGATATGACGCTTGGGCTGTAGGAGCCCCTCCGAGTCTGCACACCCCCAGTGAGCGTAGTCGACTATATATTATGGATCGGGCTGCACGCTGCAGCGATTATTATTATTATTATTATGAGATATCTATTGAGCCGGAGTGCTGAGTGTGAGTACTGATTGACGAGCGACTGAGAGGCTTGCCCGAGAGGCTATACTTATGAGTGATACCTTGCCCGAGGGGCTTGTTTATGACATTTTTCTGCTTTCACTCCTCTTTATTACTGAGCCTCTGTTGAAAAAAAATGTTGAATAAATATTTTTAAAGGATTTTAATTGAAACTAGAGTTTTACGAGATAATTGGCCATTGAACTGCAGATTTTGACTTGATATTTCTGCTGAACTTTTCTTGATAAGTATGCATATGATTTTAAATGCTCGTCACTGAACTCAGACTTTATTTACTTTAGTTACTTACTGAGTTGGCATACTCACGTTACTCCCTACACCTTGTGTGCAGATCCAGGTGCCCGAGCATCAGAGTGAGAGCTTCCAGCACTCTCAAAGTCTATTCGGAGATCACGAGGTAGCTGCACGACATTCGCAACCCTGCCATTCTCCTTCCTATTCTAGTACTTTGTGTTTTTCATACTTGTTATGTATTAATTAGACAGTATTGGGTTGTGTTTAGAGGCTCATGACTAGTGACACCAGATTCGGGCTTTGTTGATATATTTTCGTACTTATTCTGCGTATTTCTTTAATATTTTAAAAATTGAAAGCTTTGAGATTTAATCTGTCTAGAAAAATGAATTTATAAATGATCTCCGTGTTATTCATGTTGTTTTTGCGCTGGCCTAGTACTATGATAGGCGCCATCACGACCGGGGTATTCGGGATCGTGACACCACGGCACTTCCCTTTGGATGTGGCGCGTCAGTACGTCAATCACCAGAGCAAACAAAAAAGGGTTGAGCGCCGACCCCTGATGCAACCCCATCATAACCGGAATTGTAAAGTGATCGTGCTAAAATTGCGGAATTCGGAAGTGCCTCACATCTTCTCCCGTATTAACAGAATTATTTACTCAATCTTATGTGTTTTGCAGACTTATACGAAGTCAAATTTTCCTTGATTTGGGGTTTAAAATAATTGGTGACTCGAAACATTATAATTAAAAAAATTTCGAGTGGCGACTCTTTAAATAAAATAAAATCAATCTCATTTCAATAATGTCACTTTAATTGAAAAAACTCCTTTCCGTAAAAAGGAGGTGTGACAGTGTGTGGACAAGGCTAGGACGACTCTCTTTCCGAGGTATGTTGAAGCACCACTTTTATTTCGTGGTAGATATCATGTTATTTCTTATTTTCTTTTATTGGAATTATTCCAAGTCTTAGTTCTTTTCTTTGGTATATAGGCTCCATAGATAATTGTGTTGGATTGTAAAAATAGGATTATGGAAGTCATGCATAAAGAAATAATTATTTAATTTGATTAAATTATTTTTATGAAAAGTTTCATGTATGATTTTGGAAATGAAAAATATATTATGACTTGATTTGAAAATGTACAAGATTTTCAATTGGCTTCCGCAATTATACTTGGTCTTGACATATGGGTTAGTTCGCTCGGGTGTAGTGTGCCGGGAGCCGGTCACGTGGATATGGGTCGTGATATGGTGGGTGGTAATAGTTAATAATGGTGGGTGGTGGTGGTGGTGGTTGTGATTAAGGAAGGTGATGGCGGGTGGTGGTAGTTCATAATGGTGGGCGGTGCCATCTATGTTTGTTGATGGTGATGGGTTGGCCGGTTGTGGTAGTTGAGGTGGGTGGATGAGTGTGTGATTGTGGTTGAGGATGATGGCGGTGGGGTGTTGCGGATGATAGTGGCGGCTATCCAACGGGACGAGTCATCACGTCCCGGTCCCGTCCCGGCCTGGTCCACTTCATTCTAAACGGGATGGGCCCATGTTAAACGGGACACGGGATGGGACGTGATGGCTATTTCGTTTCGTTTGTCCCGTCCCGTCCCGTCCCGCATCCTTTCTTTTTTTTAATTCTAGTCGTCGGGCAACAGCTTCAATTGCAAAAATAGCCATTCCCAACGGCCAAAAACGGCTATAATTGGCCTCCACACCCCCCCCCCCCTCCACAAAACACCCCCTCTCCCCAAACTTTTAATATAACCCTTAAGTTTATTAAATTACACTTTGGTCCTATTTTTTACCTATAATTAACCCCGATCCTTCTTCATTTTTTCCCACAAAAATAACCATTCTCTCTCAAATCTCTTACTCTATCTATATTATTCTCTCAACTTTCTCACTATCAAGTGATAAGTTTCAAGTATTTGGGCAAATTTTTGGAGCAAATTTCAAACTTTAAATTAACTCGTCAAGTATTTGGAGCAATATTTTGGGCAATTTCTTCAAGTTTCAATATTTAATCACGGTGCGCTCGTTCCATCTCCTAATTTTACTATATAATTTTTACGTATCATTTTAGTGCTTAATTTCTGTGTTTACTTTACGTGTTCTATTTTCGTATTTCATTTGTGTGTTTAATTTTTGTGTTAACTTTTAAAATTTAATTTCGTATTTAAATTATGGCACCTAAAAATGTATTTGGCTTATTTAAAAATGTAATTAAAAAAATAGTAAAGGTGAAAGTAGTAGTAATCCTAATCCTAACCCTTCTCCTAGAATTAGAAAACATATAGATGAAATGACTCATGTCGATGAAACTTCATTTTTCCAACCCCCCGCATGTTATAATATTAATTTCGGAGAACAACTAGATCATGAAACTTTACAGAGACAATTTGGCAATGATATTTTTATTAAGGACGAAGAAAATGAGGATGAAGAAAATGAGGAAGAAGAAAATGAGGAAGAAGAATTAAATCAAACACAAGCTCCAACTCAGAGTCAATCTCGGTCTGGAGCTTTGCCCCCTGTACCTCCTGTAAGGGGTAAGCCTAAGGCTGAACGTCTCAAAACATCACTAGTATGAAATTTTTTTTAAACATGATAAAGTCAATCAACGTGCTATATGTGAAAAATGTAAGCAACAATTTGTACACACAAAAAGTGGTGGGACGGGGGGTTTAACCAGGCACTTACTTAAGGAGCACAAATCTTTATGGATACAAGCTAACATAGAAGCCAGAAAAATTACAGATCCTAGCACCGGTACTAGCACTCCTAGTGGATCTGGTGGGGGTTCTAATTTTTTACAACAACAGCTTGACCCTGCTTCTGGTACTATTTTACGCCCCTATAACAAAGATAGAGATCGTGAGAACTTAGAAAAAATGGTGGTTGTCTGTGGCTTACCTTTTACTTTTCCTTCTCACCCTGCTTTTGTGCATTATATACAAGAAACTTATAATCCTGCTTTTCAAGGTTTTCCTAAGACCACGGTTAGAAATGATATTTTTAAATTTCAAACC
Organism: Nicotiana attenuata; assembly: GCF_001879085.1. Classification (NCBI taxonomy): domain Eukaryota; kingdom Viridiplantae; phylum Streptophyta; class Magnoliopsida; order Solanales; family Solanaceae; genus Nicotiana; species Nicotiana attenuata. Next base: position 443,508 of record NW_017670678.1, read on the forward strand.
GAATATCTTTAGTATATTCGTTGTGTATTTTTTTATTTAGATTGTAAAGTGTCTATCACATCTGATATAGGTCGTAGTCCTAATGGTTGTGATTACACTGGAGCATATATTGCAACTATTGTTCTACAAATACTTGATTTTTATGGACTAATTGATAAAGTTTTAACTATTACCTTAGATAATGCTTCTGCTAACACAAACGCAGCAACTAGCTTAAAAACTAGACTTTGTCCAATTAATCCAGCAATTTTTCATGTTAGATGTGCATGCCATATTTTTAACTTGGTTGTAAAAGATGGTATTAATTTATTTTCTAATGCTTATAGTAAAATACAACATGCTTGCGGCTATATTTTTCATGCTAATAAAGCGAGTAGACTTCGTGAATTTGCTCAACAATGTGCTAGTGCTAACCTTCCATATAGAAAAGTTCCAAAAGATGTTTATACTAGGTGAAATTCTACTTATGAAATACTTAAAGTTGCTTATAGGGGTGTGCATTCGATTTATCGATTCGATTTTGACCCTTATCGATAATTACTTATCGATTATCGATTTGTACAAAAGTTTATCGTTATCGTTTCAATAAGGTTTCGATTTTTTCGATTTCGATTTATCAATTTTTGGGGCTTATCGATTACACCAATAAGAAAATTTGCGGGATTTCACGGAAAGTATATCGCTATAAACTAATATGGACCAAAAGAAGCTAAAAGACGAACACCGTTTATAACATAAAAATTGTGTTAACAAGCACATGCAACGAAACTAAAGTAAGGAATCAAATGTATGCCACCAACACTCCAAAAGTATAAAAAAAATACATCATCACGGCTAATTCTATTTTCCATTAATTTGAACTTCATTCCCTTGAGCTTTAAATATGATCATTCCTTAAATGTGATAGATGAAATAATAGGGTTAGGGACTTAGGGTAAAGGAAAGGGTATTATAGAATAAGGGTAAAAAAAAAAATTTAGTATTTCTTATCGCTTTATCGATAAACCGATAACCGAAGAGGACAAAATCGAAATCGAAATCGATAACTCGATAAGAAAAATTTCGAAATCGAAATCGATAAATCGATAAACCAATATCGATAAACCGATAACAAATAATCGATTCGATTTATCGATAAACCAATTCGAATGCACACCCCTAGTTGCTTATGATTATTGGGTGCCTATACAAAAGGTATATTATATGCATAATGGTATCCCTGCTGATCAAATTGTTGATTCTGATTGGGATGAGATCAAAAAGCTTACTAAATTTTTAGAAAAAAATTATTATGCTACAGAATAATTTTCTGGTATATATTATCCTACTGTTACACAAATATTATGGTATATTTGTGGAATTTCTGTTGTATTTTTTAAGTATAAAATAAATCCAACTTATGCACCGGCCATTAATGAAATAATTTCAAAATTTAAAAAGTATTTTTTTCATATTCCCCAAGTTTATTTAATTTCTACTCTACTTAACCCATCTTTAAAACTAAGAGGTGCAAAGGGACTTGTTCGTAAAATTTATAAGAATTTAGCAATTCAAGAAAATGAACAACCATCTCTCGAAGACTGCCAGGCTAACATATATTCTTATGCTAGATCAATGCTTGATAAATATAAATCTATGAAAACAACAGGTGGTGAAACTGCTCCTTCTACTTCTAAGTCTAGAGCAGAAGTTCTATGGGAAGATATGGATGATATAACAGGTTTTGATTCCTCTATTGATGATGAACTTGATTCTTATCTTAATCAAGGATTGGAAAGTATTAAAGACGAAGAAGGCAACAAACAACTTTTGGCATGGTGGAGGGAGCGTGGCAAGGCTTTTCCAACACTTTCAATAATGGCCTGAGATATCCTGGCTATTCAAGCATCATCAGTAGCATCGGAGCGATGACGGCATGGAGCTCATGAAACATCAATCAACATTGTCAATTCCAGAACAATGTCCGAGAGAAATTATAGATAAGTTACAAAGAAGCTATATAGGAGCTTACAAATATTAGTATGATAATTTGTAATTGGCTACTAAGAAGCCTAGTTCAAACAGAACCCTTCTTAGAAGGTGGCTGCGTAGATTAGGTGCTCTTCAAAAGAATTATATTTGTATGTGATATTTGAAATTTCTATTAATAAAATAAAAGGCTCTAAGCGTTGATTTTTTTAATGAATTATCTTAGTTACTTAATAGTTTGAAATTATATTAAATAAATTATAACTCTATTATAATTACTAGAATATTTCATAACAAGTCTTTTGTTTTTAATATTTTATAATTTTTTACTTAGTTTTCTAATTTACGTTTAAACATTTAAGTTTATTAAATAAGTCAAAAACTAGCCGTTATAAACTTTAAAAACTTAGTCATTGTCAAAAAACTAGATGTTGCCGAACTTAATGCTTAAATAATTTTTTTTTTTAAACCGCACTTAAGGCCCGCGAACACGTCTCGTCCTGTCCCATCCCATCCCATCCCGTTTGTTAGCGGGACGGGATGGGCCTACCGTTTGTCCCGTCCCGCCATTGTCCCGGCTAAATATCGTCCCGTCCCATTGGACAGCCATAGTGGCGGAGTGATGGTAGGGTGCCAGCAATGGTTGAGGATAGTGGTGGTGGTGAGGGTAGTTGAGAATGGTTGGCGATGGCGGCAGTTAGTAATGAATGTTGATGATAACATCTTAATAAAATTAAGTTTTGTTATAGATCTTAATCATACAAACTTATTCATACCCATTAAGAGGTCGTTTGGTAGCTGGTTAGAAGAAAGGTTATTCATGTATAAGGGGTAACATAACTTATACCATGTTTGGTAGGCAATAGTTATTTTGTATAAAATTCTGCATAACTAATACCATGTTTGGTTGACATTTTTCAATTATGCATAAATAATACATGTATAAGTTACGAGTCAATCTGTGTATTATTTTATGCGGGGTAGAAGATGGAATAACTAATACATGTATTAGTAATACATGGATAAAATACTGAAATGACAAATTTACCCCTATCACTTTACACATAAGGCTTCCTTATTTCTCTGCCATCCCGTCAACAGGTTTCACTTGCTTTCAGTTGCCAACTATATACCTTGTCTTCTCTCATTTTTAAAGAACAAACTAGCAAAAGCAAACTGGAGAAGCCACTAGAAAATGGAAATACCAAAACTAAGAAGTGAAAATCAAATATGTCTAAACTTCACATAGTTCAGTAGTATGACGAAGAAGTGAAAGTAACACCCAAAGTTCCTAACTAAATTGTTTCCTACATAAATGGAAAGAGAGAAAAAACAATGCAAAAGAAGGCCAGGGGTATAGTTGTAAACAAGCATTTTACTTTAAAATTTATATAATGTAGATCAATTTCTAATACAACAAACCAAACATTCAAAAAAATAATCTCTGCATAACTAATACCTGCATAACTAATCCCTGCATTACGTATCCCTGCATAACTAATCCCTGCATAATTAATACATGTATAACTAATACCTGCATAACTCTAACTGGCAACCAAACGACCCCTAAATGATTGTGAAGTAAAAAAATACTTGATGATTAAGATCTGAATGATCAAGATTCGAATTTAAAATAAAACACACTTAATATCTGAAATTTGAATAATTAAGATTCAGACCTCTATTAAGTGCATTTTTTACGTCAGAAGCGCCACAAGAAGTTCTAGAGTTCTTTCTCTCTTTTTTTGTTAAATTTTTTAATACATATTTTGGCGTTTGGTTCAAAAACTTATCTAAGAGTATAACGAAAAAACATTAAATTTTTGCAAAAACTGAAATTAAAAATTAAATTTTTTCTCGTGACATTTGGTTGAAATCAGCTAGTGAAAAGAATAGACACGTTTGCAAAACCTCATTTTTAAAAAACCAAACGCCAGAACCTAATATAAATTTTAGAAATTTTTACCTCCCGTAGCAAAAGGTTGATACCTTATTTATTTTAAATAAATATCCTTTTAAAAAATTATATTCCATAGCTACCTTTTTGATTTTTATAGCCAAATATCTATTTATGTCACCTCCTACCCTTAAGCCATAAAATACACTTTGTATTATTTTTCTCTCTCATTCTTTCAGATTTTTCTCCATCCCCCCTCTCTCTCTCTCTCAACGCCAGTCTTTCTCCATGAATACAACCTCAATTTCCTCTTCGTAATCATCATCGTCATCGTCGTCGCAATCTTCATCTTCAGTTTCACGATCATTCGGCGACTCATCACTAAACTGTAAAAAATTAGAAGCTAACTTTGAAATCTCTGAAACAGCTTTGTTCAAAGAGAACAAAGAGAGTCTTGATTTAAAGCTATCTCCAATTTCAACTAAGTCGTTTTTAATTCCGCTGAATTTTTCAGGAACTTGCTCCGACGACTGAGTTGGAGATGACGGAGCGAGAAAAGAAGCGACGCCGCGGAGGTGGTGGGAGAAAGTTTGGGAAATTGCTGAAAAATCTTCTTTTATACTAGAGGTTCGAAATCTGCTATCGACGAGACGACATTAGGGTTATTCTTGAACAAAGACGGCAGAGTTTGGGGCTGAGCAACTTGAAGAGTCTGTTACCTTTTTTTTCATTGTATTTCAATATATCTCGTTGTATTACTATGTATTTCATTGTATTCATTGTCTTTTTTTTTATTGTAAATGTATCTCGTTGTATTCCATGTATTTCATTGTGTTCACTGTCTCGCTATATTCCATGAATGTATTCATATGTTTTTTTTAATTAATGAATTTATGTATTCAGATTTATAATTGAGTTTGTTGAGCTATACTAGGAGTCTATTTGTGTTAATTGATTCACTTTTCGTTTAAAAATAGCTGAATAGACCACGATTTACGCTATTTTACGTTACTGTATTTACAAATACATATCGTGAATACAGTCGAATACAATAATTGCCTAGTTGTATTCCCCTGTTTCACGCCGAGTTTTGCTACTGTATTCATGAATACAGTAACTTAAATACATCGAATACACTCTAGCAAAACTGAAAACATAGCTATATAAAATAATATAGTAAATGATAGCCACAGCTAGCTAATAACCACTAAACAATAGTGGTTTGTAAAAATTTCTCTACAAATTAACAGGAGAAGAAATGAAGAATCCAGAAAACATAATTAAGCATTAACGAATAACAGGCCAAGCACCTCATTATTTGGGCTTTGACGAAAATGGGCCAATAACCAAAGCCCCACATCAATGATTTCGGTGGACCCATAAACACCAAGGGCCTGTGCTTGCTTCCAATGGATACAGATCCCTTCTCATGCGGGGGGAAGAAGCCAAACTATAAGACAATAGGTGGGCCCAAATGGAGCCCATCAAGCAAAGGAATCTTTTCTTCTTTTCCTTTATTTGGTAATAAATAACTCAGTGAGAAAAAAAAGTACAGAAAAACACAGATAATGACGTCGTAAAAACATCATCAACCAACTAAGATGTCTTGTTGATAAGACAACTGAGTGAAACGTACTAAGGGTGAATCTGGCGGTGATAAGATGACGTTGGAGAAAAAATCGGACGGCTGAAAATGACTGAAAGTTTAGCAAAATCCCGCGGGAGGCACGGGAGCTTTATTAGTAAGTGGGATGGGACAGAAATGTGACTCTGAGTTAGCAAAATCAAATCAGAGTACAGTGTTTTTGTAAGTGTTCTTTTTTAATTACTTTTGTTATTGTTTTAACAGAGCACATGCAAAAAGTACAGTTAAGATTTGAGAGGTCTTTTGACTTGTTCACAGTTTCACGTTGAATTACTATTCTTTTCTTCCTTCCACTTTGGGTTTTTGCTTTTTGATTATTTCGTAATAAGTACACATTAATTAACAAAAGTATGTAAGTTCATCATTATCTACTTCATTTGTTATAAATTAAATTTTGAGAGACCGTACGAGAGATAGAGAGCTACACAAGTTATTTTGAACAAGGTGGGGTAAAAGAATTTAAACCGTATTTGTAGTACTTAAAAAAATCAATGTAAACAAGTAACTTTGCGAGATTTTCAGTTTTTTTGTTACATAATTTCTATTGTATGTTCTTTATATAACATATCCTTAATGAATTAATAGATAGTTTAACTGCTTTTGTTGGGGGAAAAAAAGATACAAATACGAGAAGATCACAGAGTGAGAAGAATCTTGTATAAGTTTAATTTCTCTACTAATTGAAATAAAAATATCATTAAATAAGAAAAAAAATAAAGAAGATTGTATACAAGTCTTAGGGGAAAGAGGATTGGCATTGGGGAATGGAGGAAAATCATTACCAAGAAAGTCAGTTATACACAACTTGTATGGTTGTTTGTTATGTATCGTTTTTCGGATTGTATTATATTGGATAGGTTGTATTATCCAGAGAAATTTTCATAAAACACTATCTTTTAGTGGTAATTAGCTATCTATAGATAACATCTGCTATATTACGGATTGTAGATACGTTTTCTGTTGTTATAAGAGGTATTAGATGTAATTAAGCTACTGTATTTATGAATACAGTAGCAAAAATATGCGTAAATCAGGGAAGTCAAGCTAATCAGTTGTTGTATTCGAGTGTATTCGACAGTATTCATGACGTGAAACATGGGATTACAACTGGACAAATTATTGTATTCGACGGTATTCACGGCGTGAAACAGGGATTACACTGTTTTTAAACGAAAAGTGAATCAATTAACATAATAGACACCTAATATAACTCAACAAACTCAATTATAACACACAAATTTTATATTTTCAGTTATAAAAAAGATTCTTACCCGAAAAATACCCCAAAAACATAGCAATCTTCAGAGAAATTATATAATACATCTGAACACATAAATTATAATAATTAAAAAAAATACATGAATACATTCATGCCATATAGCGAGACAGTGAATACAATAAATACATAGAATACAGTGCGATACGTTGAAATACAATTAAATAAAGACACTGAATACAATGAAATACATGGAATACAGATAATGAATACAATGAAATACATGAAAATACAGAGTGATACATTGAAATATATTAACAGAAAATCAAGTTGCTCAGCTCCAAACTCTGTCGTCTTTGTTCAAGAACAAACCCTAATTTCCGGCGAATCCGTCGTCGAGCAATGGTGGTAGAATAAGGTGAAGAAGAGCCAATCTTCGTTAGCTTTAGTCAGAACAAACCAATCTTCGTTAGCTTTAGTCAAAAGAGCCAATCTTCGTTAGCTTTAGTCGTGGCAATGGTGGCAGAACAAACCCTAATCTTCGTTAGCTTTAGTCATGTTCCAATTACAATGGCGAAGAAGAGTCAAAGCAACGTCCGTCTGAATTGGAGAAATTGGGATCGGAGAGAACGTAGGTGATGTGGGTGAGAGGAATTTTGAGATTGAGCATCGTGTTTTCAGGGAATGGGGGAAGAGAATGGCATGTATCAAAGTAGAGAGAGAAAGAAAATAGTGTGACTGAATAGCGTATTTAGTGGCTTAGGGGTAGGAGGTAACCAAAATTAGATATTTTGCTATAAACATTAAAAGGTATCTATAGAATATAATTTTTTTAAATTGTATTTATTTAAAATAAATAAGGTGTTAACCTTTGCTATAGGAGGTAAAATTCCAATTATTTATCATTGTTTTATGATGTCATGTATCAACAATATAAAAAATGAACTTGCAATATTACAAACAAAGGAAGTAAGATAGAAAGTAGGGGTGGCAATTTGAGCCCAAACCCATCTAACCCGCTCAACCCGCTCAGAGATTAATGAGTTAGGTTACAAACATTTTAGCTCATGGGTCAATTTGGGTTGAGCCCAAATTAACCCATTATATTTTAGGAATTTTTTCCTAACTATACCATATATGAAACCTTATTACCAAAAATGTGCATTGTTTGTTAATTACCCGCCCAGTCCACGTTTTGGCTACAAATTTTGTACCATTCGACTATTAGGCATTAAAAGGGCAGAATATTCCCTAAAATTAAGGAGAGAATCTTGGTGTTAATTGATTCTACATTAAATTCAATTTTTAAAAAGGGAAAGGAGATTTCTCATCTGCGTATTTTTCTCCAGAACTACAATTCAAATTCTCGGAAAAAAAAGAACGAACAATTCAAATTTTCGAGTTTCAACAACTCAGAGTTGAAAAAATCTGTTCTTCGTCGTTTCTTCTATCACGGGAGGTTTGAGAGACTTCAATACCAAGTTCCGTTGCAGCAGGATTAGGGGTGTTTGAGGATCCTGATCCACCACCCTCTACATATACCCTTATCTTCTACTGATCCTCCCACCGCAACTGATCAACCCCTTCAACATCTTCAAGGCTAAGATCAAAATGAAGTCAATGACAATAACTTAAAGCTTGTAAAGAACAACAAAAATGAGAAGAAAAAAATAACAACAATAGGTCTTCTTAGTTTTATGATATTATCTACAAATTTACTACATATATCTACAATTTGACTACAATTTCTTTATTTGGTGCAGGAAAAAAATATTTTAATATACAGTGTCTCCAGATTGTAGATAAATTGTAGGCAAATTGTAGTTTACTTATAGTTTGTAGTTAATTTGTAGATAAATTGTAGATATATTGTAGATACTATATTTTTAATATTGTAAATTTTTTTTCTTTGTGTTTGTTCTGAAATTGTAGGTGAGGGCTTCAACAGATCATATACATACTGTGTTGGATGGTGTGAAGCGGTACATTGTGTGTCTAGGAAACAAGAAATGTAGTTGTGGCCAATTCCAACTTGAAGAACTTCCATGTGTAAATTGTTTCCAGATTGTAGTTATAATGTAGGTTAAATGTAGTTAATTTGTAATTTTTGTAAAGTTTTGCAGACAATTTGCAAATTAATTGTGGATGTCACATTTCTACAATTGGCTCTTCATCTACAAAATTTGTACAAAAAACTACAAATAAAAGCTGCCAAAATAGCAATTCATAACATTCCAATCAAGAAATATGAGAAGAAGTTTAGAAGTGATTTATTATCACGTCTTTTTCCATTAATTGGATCGACACTAACATATCGCCCATGTTGTTTTATGACACTTGATGGCCACGATGGTGATGCCTGCAACCTTTCGACCAGATGACGTCGAAACGGAATTCAAACAAATCATTTTCCAGAAAGAGGGAATTTTGTTTGGTAACATAAGAGGAAAAATGGTAAAAAGAATGTGGGGTATGGGTAAAAACGTGGGTGAGGGGGTGAGGGGGTGAGGGATAAGGAGAGAGAAACGTGAGATATATGGATACCTTTAATTAAGGAGTAAAAACTGCCCATTAATTAGATATGGATACCTTTAATTAAGGAGTAAAAACAGCTCATTAATTAGACCCTTAATTAAGTATGGTATAGGATTGGTAATTTGGTATACGAGTTTGTAATTAAATCAAACCTTAAACATTGAGGGTAATAAGGTTTCATCTGTGGTATAGGAATGTAAAAATCCCTATATTTTATAGCCAATTCTGACCCATTAAGCAGCCCAAATACAACTCATGAAACTCGCCCAAAACAAAAAGGTATCTCAACCAAACTTATATAGAAATTTATTTAGTTGTCCCAATTTTACTTTTTTTTTTATTTTCAATTTTTATGTTCTTTTGTTTTTTCTGCACCATCACCCCCGCCCTTTCCCCCCCCCCCCCTTCAATTTTTTTTTTTTGTATTTTTAATTTTCTTTTTTTTTTTCTGCACCATCCACCCCCCTCCCACTCCACCCCCTTGCAAAACCGCCCTCCCCTTAAATATTTTTTTTTTACTTTTTTTTTTTTGTATTTTCAATTTCCAACCCCCTCCCTCCCCCACCCCACCACCCACCACCACCACCACCACCAACCGCCAACCCCCTCAAAAACAATTTTTACTTTTTTTTTAATTTTTAATTTTCTGTTTTCTATTTTCTTTTCATTTTTTTGCATCACCCACCCACCCAACCCACCCCTACCCCCTACCCCAAATTCTTTTTCAAGTTACATATTTTAAGGTAAAAGGTTTTTTTTATGCAAGATGAGCATGGTTCTAAAACATGGGTCAAGTTGGGCGGGTTGGGTTATGACCCATTGTTTAGCCCATCTTAGCGCAAGTACACTTTGGGCCGGGTTGGGCAATGACATATTCATTGGCCTAACCCATCTTGACCTGCCCAAATTCAGCCCAACCTGCCCATTTGCCACCCTTAATACAAAGTAAAATTATTACATAAAAAGGTAGGAGAAAGGTTAAAATAGGATTATTTAATATCAAGGAAGGACAAGATGAGAGAAAAACAAAGTAACAACATGATAGCACCAAATGGGTCGTTAAATAAAGTGACACTTTTCGTCGTTACGTAACGACAAATTTACTTATACGATATAATAAAATTTAAGTAACAATAAAAACAAACGCTATATTTAAAGTAACAATACGATATAATAGGTAATAACCATCCAAACAAGACGTAAGATATTTCCGACAATTAACCAACATACAACACGATTTTTTATGGTAGTAAAGTGGATAATTGTAAATATTATCTATTTTTGACTTCTTGAGCCGAGGATCTTTCGGAAACAACCTCTTTATCCCTCGGGGTAGGGATAAGATCTACGTACGTACTACCCTCCTCAGACCCCACTAATGGAATTTTATTGGATCGTTGTTGTTGTAGCTTAAACAAGCTGTAAAGAAGGGTATTTGGCATAGCTTACAACAGTGAGGTATAATTCCAAGTGTCGAACTAAAAACTCACTGATCAAATGTTATGCACACCAAAGTGAAAATAACTACAGGACAATGACCAAAACTTTGCTTCATATTACAGAAAGAGTGGATACATATCTGATTAATTTAATGGAAAGGACTAAGGAGGCAGACTAAACTAGCTTTACCAGTCAACTTAACAATTAAAGATTTGAAAGGGATAATAGAAAATGGATTCAATCTACCTTAGCATGTACAAAACACACACTCATGAGACCACATATGACAATTCTAGTTCTCTACATAGTTTTATTAACTCATCTAATTTTTGCCACATCCTGGACCTCCTAGTGTGAGAACCACTCCTTCAAGTTCACTTCTTTGCTTTGCATCTTTGTCTAGTTGAGATAATCTCATTAGTGATGTTGATCTTCTAACTGGAACCTTCCCTAAGCTCTGTCGTCCGAGTTCTTGAACTTGCATTTCTACCAACTGTTGAGGTTGCCTTCGACAAGCTAGACTTACATGGTTTACGTGTGTGTTTGCGTAGTTGACACCAATTTTCTGTCCTGGAGAGGGTGAAGGATTCTGACCAAGGACGGGTCCTCCTCGTGGTAATAGATCCGGTGCCTTGTTTATAACAAGATCCGAGTTGATGTTAAGTTTGATTACTTGATAATTTTGGTTAAAGTGAATGGTATAGTAGGTATGTGAGCTTACCGGAGCAAACAGAACACCTCGGAAAATCTTGCCATTAACAATGGCAGTCATAAGATAACCAGAATCAAATGCTCCATCGACTTTTCCCCGGATCTCAGCTCCAATCTGAGTAATATATATACAGATCTTAGGTTCTTATTTAACACAAAAAAGGGAATACTACAATGAACTGTAAAATGACCAACAAAATATTGCTAACTTGAACGGCATATATACCAAGTTGTGGAATCGTCCGGCCTCCAAGGATTGGCATTGCACTTCCTGCTTATCCATAAGAACGGCAGATACATGTCCTGAGTTTGACAGATTTAATTGTTCTCGAAATAATTGCATATCACGAGGATTCCTTGTTATGACATTCTTCGGGTTAGGCTGGCAATTGTTAGGGGTCAAATGTTGCTGCCTTGCTAAGACAAACCGATCTGATGCAGTTCCAGAACCGGAGCATGGCTTAATAGAGCTCATTTCTGGATCAGATTGGGACGGAGGTGAACGCTGAGATAGAGAAGGAGACTGATCTTCCGGCTCTGACTCCAGATTAAATGTGTGTGAATTGTTACTCATTCTTCTCCTCTTTGGATGCAATGTGTCTTCCGAAATACATGAAAGTTATAAGTTAGTCATGCCTAGTTCATTTCTTGAAACTACTTACTACTAACATGACAAAATCATTTCATAACCTACCAGAACTAAAGCGAAAAGCTGCTTTTGATACGAATTCAAGTTCTTGAGATCCCGTTGCTACTATATCTTCCTTCTTTCCCCTACATATAGCATCCTGTTAATCCAATTAAAATGAATCAGATATTTGATCTCAAATAGTTGAACTTCATAAGAAAAGAATCAAGATTTTCGTCTATCTTACCAAGTTATTGTCTCTCTCTCTCAGAAACCTTTTCTTATCATAATGACTTGTATTTCTGCCACCAGAAACGCCGCTATTCCCATTAGGATGTTCTACTCCAAACTGCAAGATAAGCAACTCATTGAGCGGCCGCTCATCCTCACCACAACTGCAAGGTTGAGGAAACAAAATTTAAAGAAATAAAATCAACTGGAATTAACAGGAAAGAATGGATTAAAACTGGTAAAAGACTCACCCTCCGTAGATTACAATATCTGTGTTCCTTGCAGCAGCGGTATGAGAAAAACGCCCCTGTGGTTTTTGGCCCATTACATCAAGCTGAGTCCAAGAAGAATTCGTCACATCAAGAACCCAAACATCATTGTAGTACTTCTTGTCTCCAACTCCACCAATCACATATACCTGTAAAGCACAGAATTGCAAGATCATTCAGATAATTGCTCAACTAGAATGAAGGTTCAGCACCACAGCTGAAAGTGCGTTTATACGAGCACACAATTATTAGTAAGGAGAAAAAGATAACAAATTTTCACTCCATACTAAAGGAAAGTAACTATTTACAGAAAGACTACAGCATCAGTTGCTTGCCTTCGACCCAAAATTTACAGAGGCATGACCAGCTCGAGCACCAGGTGAAGGTCCAATAACATCCAGCTGGTAAGAAAATGAAGTAATCATCAGCTTACATAATCTTTAGATAATCTTTATCTCGATATCAGACTGTGAATCAAACATCTATATGAATTAGAAAGGAATCATGACTGAAACTAGTACCTTTGACCACATTAGTGTATCCATATCAAGCACATCGACATCACCTTGATATCGGTCACCACAATCTCCACCATATATATAGAGCCTATTTCCGATTGCAACAGCACTGTGGCTATCCCTAGGAATAGGCATCTCACCCCTCACTTCAGGAGATGTCCACTTCATAGTTTTTAGGTCCAAAACATGTAAATCGTTCAAATAGTTTCCCTCGCCTTCACCGCTACCACCAAAAATCACTATTTTATCACCGCCAACTAGAGTAGCCGTGTGACTTTCACGGGGTGAAGGCGGAATGCCTTGGCATTCAAGTTGAGTCCATTCTTGGCTCCTGATATCCAATACGTGGAGATCATTGACCTTCCTCGAACCATTTGTACCCCCAAACACGACCATCCTGTGGCCAACAAGAACAGCACTGTGGCTATCTCTTGGCCCCGGTCCTTGCCCTGTCGTCACAAGAATGCTCCAAGCCATTGCCTCAAGATTTAGTACAAGTACATCGCTAAAATGTAAACCACCACGACATCCCTGAAATGGAGAAATATGACTTAATTGAATAAGTTGTAAGATTGTAACGGTGAAGTTATGTAATAGACATATTACATTTAGCAGCTAAATTTCTGAGTGTATTTAAAACTGCTAGAACATATCAACCAAATAGCAAATAAAATTGTCTAGACATATGCTGATGAACATATTAACACACCAATTAGCAAATCTCTCGAACAGCGAATATTTTTTTTATTAAACACGTGTCAAACAGGACCAAGATATATTCAGCCTAGTGGAAAGCTGTCTTCTTGATCAGGACCGGAAGCCGAAGTACGGATTTGGCCGAAGTCAGTAACTTTTGTCCAAACTCTATATATATTAAGAAATTCACTTAAAATATGTACAAAAATGAAATTCAGAACCCAGTTACTATCATGTTATGTCGCTATTCTAGAATTTAGAACCCATAAAGTTCAAATCCGCCTCTGTTCTTAACAAATCTTAACGGATTAATTTTCACCTACCAAAAGATGTTTTGTTTTGGGCAACATTTAAGTCCCAGAACTATTCAAGAACAGTGGGAAAAAAATAAAAACAAAATAGCATGATCCTCCTGTTTAATATCTAGACAACAAGAAATACAAGTAAATAAATAAATAAATAAATAAATAAATAAAAATTTAAAAAAAGAAAACATCTTGTGAAAAGTTTGACATCCTCCCCAACCAAACAATGAATATTTTGCGTGAAAGACCATTTTTTATAGTTTTGAGTTTTTTAAAAGTCCCAAAAACCGAGTTAAGAAACCTTTTTTTTTTTTAAATATCATTAATAAATGTCAAACAGTAATGTAAAACTCAACCGAGATGAAAAGGCCTTGTCCATTTTTTCCTTGAATCATCTTGAACATCAACAAATTCAAAATACTAACTACAGAAAAACACTACTTTCTAGGTTAAAAACGAAATATAGAAAGTACAAAAGAGACAAAACTTAAAGCAGAAAAAATTCAATTCTTCTTCATTTTATTTTCCCTTTAATTCCATTCTTTCATTTTCTTGTTCTTTTCCTGGAAGAAAAAACAAGAAAGGACCATGCATCTATACACCAATTTAGTTGAGCTGATTCATCAACTTTAGGACAAGAAAAAAAAAAAATAAAGAGGTATACTATAATATAGTGAAACAAAAAGGACAGTTTTAGAAAGAGTAGCTGCTAATAACCAAAAATAACCACACAGTAACATGAAGGAATGAAAGCACGGCAAAACTAACTCGTAGTTTTTCAATCCACAACATCCTCTCTGCAATGGGAAAATACAGTTCCAGCCAATATTTTTCAAGAAACAAATATAGAAAGAAGAAAAACTTACTATTATCAAACTTATAATAAAAGAACTCATGAAAAAATATTCTCAACTTACCCCAAAAACATAAACAAAGCCATTAGAGTAACAAGAAGAATGACCCCATCTTTCAGAAGGATGAACACCCATCACCTTTGGATATAACCACATTGCCTTGTTATTCTTCAGCTGTTGTACTACTTCACCACCTAAAGATCCCATTTTGTATTTAACTCTCTATCTCTTTCAGTTCAAGAACTTCAAAATATAATGGAGGAAAGAAAAAAGATAGTATTAATAATAAATGAATATTAGTATAAGAAAGGAAAATTAAGGGGGGTAGGTAGTAGCTAGATAGGGGTCAAAGAGGACATGAAGAAGCCAAGTGACATATCAACTATCAATGTCAATATAGACATGATATGATGGGCGCTTTCACGTCTAAATCACTGTGACACCAACACCAACTGGACACAGACGCCGTGAGTTTGTGAGTGAAAAGAATATTATTACTCCACTATACTAAGTAGTTTTCAGAAATTATATTTTACTATTGAGTGCACGCTATTTCAAATTCTATATTCTCTCTTTCAGAAAAATGGAGAAACAATTAGAAAGAAGAAAGAGAGAGAGAGAGAGATGAATCTTTTTCTTTGTTGTTTTCCACGTCTATTGCTTATTTGTTGTGTTGTTTACTTGTAGTCTCTTTACTTTTTCACTTGTCTAACTGAAAATGATGAAGTTTGGGAGCCTTGGTTTGTGGGAAGTGATGGCAAGGTCTTTACGTTTATTTTGGTTCAACTTTTGTACACAACTATTGGTTAAAAAAAGAAATCACTATCACATTAGTTAAAAGATATAGTAATAAATACTCGTTAAAATAATTAGGAAGTTAATAACATGAAAATTAGATAAATTACCTACCACAACATATTAAAATAAAAAATTGATAGAGGCGGATCTAAGATTTTTGGACCTCCTACTGTCCGAACCTGGTCTCAAGCGACTGCTCTGCTGATAACTGTGTACAGATGGCGGTGCGCTCGCTGAGGACTGAGCATATGACTGGGATGGCCCTGATGGCCCTCTCCCCTGAGCTACTCCCTGAGTGACCCACTGATCGGGCCCTGCTGTTACTCTCCCTTTCCGCCCGTATCTTCAACTTTCTAGCCTCTGTGGCCTGAGCGAATCCCACAATCTTCCCATAATTCATATCCGAGTGTAAGGCCGTTGTAGCAGCCTCATTCACCACCAAGGGACTAAGACCCTGAACGAATCGCCGAACTCGAGCATCCATGGTCGACACTAACTGAGGAGCATACTTGGACAATCTCACAAACTCTATGTGGTACTCCCAAACACTCATACTGCCCTGCTTGAGGACCTCAAACTCAGTGGCACGGGCTGCCACCGTCTCGGCAGGCAAGAAATGGTCCATAAATGCATCTACAAACTCATCCCATCTAGCCGGAGGTCTTCCCTCCCCACCGGAATCCTCCCACATCTCGAACAACGAATACGCTACTCCCCTCAACCTGTATGAAGCCAACTCAACTCCCTCCGTCTCTGAAGCCTTCATTACTCGAAGGGTCTTGTATATCTCATCAAGGAAATCCTGCGGATCGGCCTCTGGGTCTGTGCCTGAGAACTCTGGAGGGGCTAACCGCAGAAACTGGTTGACTCTGGAGCTGGCGGAACCTCCCTGTCCACTGGAGGATGTAGGGGCATCATGAGATCTCTGGGCCTGAGCGGCCACTAACTGGGTCAACATACGGATGGCTTCTCTAAGGTCCCCATCAGGAACCCCGGAAGCTGGAACTGTATCAGAATCAGGAATATCGGCCGGAGGGATGGTAGCACCCTCTGCCGCAGCAGGAACAGGAACACTCTGGTATGGGATAGACGGGCCAGGTAGATTCAAGACCGGGGAGTCACTCTCACCCGCGGCATCAGGTACATGATTCATAGCCTCACTTGGGGTGGCATTGGCCCCAAGGCCGAGTCTAGCTCTCTTCTTAGGTGCCATTACTGAAAAATTCGGAACAGAGCACGAGTTAGACATAGATACTTCCACTTTTCACTTCACCGCACGATATAGAATAACAAAGAAGAGGGTAATTTCCTAAATGTCCATGCAGCCCCTACTTATAGATGTGGTCGACAACACACCGATAAGAAGGACTCTACTAGACACAGCTCCGAGACATCCTAGGACTCTTTTAAAATCTTAGGCTCTGATACCAAGTTTGTCACGCCCCAAATCGAGGGACATGACCGGCGCCCGACCGGGTAGCCCCAGTCAAGCGGACTTGGGTGCCTTTCCTATCTCACGCGTTACCCCGTATTTTTATTTCTCATTAACCAAGGAATTAGCCATTTATAATTAAAAATACCTTTTTACAAAACATACATAACATACATGATTACTTAATGAGGTTTACAACTTACATCGCCCAACATACAAAATACATAATTACATAAGTTCGTAACCCACATTTACTGTCTACGGAGCCTCTAAGGATACAAAAGGATAATACTATACTTGCCGGTAACAAGGCTCCGGCTATACCTTACACAAATATTAAAACATGACTCTGAGATAAAAGCGGCATGGGCCACGCAGGACCCCGAGAGGAAGGGGGCTTACCAATTCAGCTGACGGGAAGTAAAGGGGAGCTACGGTCGGTGGACTGGAGTACCTGTTATGGATCCACCTACAATCATAACACGAATGTAGCGCCCCCGGCAAAAGGGACGTCAGTACATTTGAATTGTACTGGTATGTATGAACAAACTTTGCCCTAAGCAAACTCAAACCATACACAAGTAACAAGTAACAATGGAATCAACAATTTAATACACATGAAAGGAAACAATCAAGCCAAACAAGTTTACAATCTCTCCATTTCCCCTTCAACATTTTCACATCAATGATTTCACAATTTTCTCATATTTTCATTTCAATAGTGATTTCGATCACTTTCCACCCTTATTACCTCGGCCACCCTTATCACCACAACCCACACCTTATTACTTCGTGTTGCGGCGCGCAACCTGATCCACCGAACAATCACAATTCACAATCAACACAATCAACAACAACACTTCACAAAGAACAACAACAACAATTCTCAAGGAATAACAACAACAATTCACAAAGAATTTTCCATAACCAACAATACCATTTCCATCATATTCAACAACTCATATGCATTTTATATCACAACAATAATTGCCCACGACAAGCCATATAGGTTATTATCACAGTTGTTCCAATTGCGTCTTTTACGATTTCCTTCCATCACTTGTTTCTCAGCTCTTGCCACATAACACTTTCACAATCACACATTTGGTTTATTGCCAATTACTTACACCATTATATCGGGAGACTTAACCACGAACACTCAAATCATAAATTTCACACATAATCCACGTAGATATCACATACCAAATATCCGTACACCAAACAAGGTGATTTTACAAAGGTCAAAGTTAGCCACACATACCTGGAGCCGAATTCCCTTTTTAACTTCTACTTTCAACTCACCAAATAGTCTAGCAACGTCAATCTAGTGCACAAGTTAACACATATGACTTAGAATTGAAGTTCACAATTGCTACTCAACTTATTTAGGTTATCAATCCCTCTTGTACAATCCTTTTCTCCTACCCAATTCCTCTTACTAAATTTTAGGTTTTAAAAAAAGCATGCATGTATGTTTTCAACCATTATTTTCAAGAATCAATGCATGTGACTCCTCCCCTTAGTTTAAACCTGAAACTTAATGAAAAAGGGTTAGGGATTTTACCTGCAAGAATGGGGATGAAGATAATCACTTTGAAATTTCCCGGCCCGGATAGTTTTGAAGAATCAAATTTGATGAAGATGACTTTCTCTCTCAAGAACCCTCTCTTCCTCTCTCTTATTTTGTTCAGAAAAACTCGTTAAAATGAGGGGTTGGGGTATTTTATTAAAAAGGGGGTCGGGTTTAAAATTTAGAAAATTAGGTACCCGAATCAGATATGCGGTCGCACTTTGCGACCGCAGAGATGAAATGCGGTCCGTAGAATGGACCGCAAAAGTGCTCCAAAAATCCAATCCTCCTGTTTGGGTCTGCGGCGAAAATGCGGTCCGCATACCCAATTTGCGGTCACATAATGCACCGCATTTTTGACCTCAAATTTGACTGACACATTGACTCACTTTGCGATAGAAATGCGGTCCGCATATCAGTTATGCGGTCGCATAATGGACCGCATTTTGACCTTAATTTTAACCAAACCACTGACTCAATCTGCGGCAGAAATGCGGTCCGCATATATGATTTGCGATTGCATTCTGGACCGTAAAATAGCACATTTCTGGAAAACTTGATTCTTTGATTTTTAAATACTTAGATCAGTACGGGGCCTTACAATAATATATAAATTATGTATATATTATATATCCACGGGTTATTTTTAGTTTGAACGGTTGGATGAACGACTATTGAGTTAATTCTTCTAAATTAATTAATTAAATCCATTTTAGTCCAGGACAACAAATTTTTAGAGAAAGTGGAGAAAGAGCTTTCTTGTTTTCTCTTCTCTTTTTTTTTCCTTTTGTTTTCTTTTATTTGCTTTTATCTTGGTGATGAAGATAATCTTGGGATTGATGGTCGCCATGTTTTTTAGGCAAACCCAATTTTCAAGGTAGTTTTTTTAATTTCTGGTTTAGTGAAGTGGATCTAGAGAAATGTCCCTTCTCAAGGTGTTTGTGGCCAACTTAGGGCTTCGTGCTGTGTTAATACTAAAACTAAACTGTGCAAATTCTTTCTTTGGTTTGGGGAAATGGGAATGGTGCTGTTCCCCTCAAAAGTTTCCAAATTTTCTCTACATTTGCATCTTGCTCTTCTCTTTTATCTAGAGTAACAAATTCTTAACTTTCTTCACTTTTTTTTAGTACACAAGTGAATAACAATATATATAACATACATGTTTGAGTAACCAGTAACTTACTTCACTTACTTACAAGCCCCTCCCCCC
>NW_017670678.1:463450-478094 GCF_001879085.1 Nicotiana attenuata
TACTACTAATAAGTGATATTTTTCCTCTTTTTTTTAACCTTACGATAATGAGATTCGCAGGGTAGAATTATCACTCACCTTTAAATAAGTGTAATAAAACTTGCTCTATTCGTTTTAATTTAAATAACATATTTTTCTTATTTATCTGTTTAAAAAAATATATATATTTCTATTTTTAAAAATAATTTAATTTTAATATTTTTATTTTATCTAGTTTATCTTTAATGAGAAGTTTTATAGCTACACAAATGGCATGACCCTACAAAGCTTTCGCCTTTAAGCTTTTAGGATCACATATTTAATTCAAAAATCTTCTTCTTTTATTAAATTTTATGTCAAGTCAAATTACATTATCTAAATTGAAACGGAAGTAATATTATACGGGGTATTAAAAGCATCATCACTAAAAAAATGTTTAACCTTGTGGAGTTAGGTTTTACAACATATATTACCTTGACAAGGAAATTACATCATGCATGGGGGAGCTGTGTTCTTTATTTAAGAGTGCCATTGTGCCAATACAGCATCTTAATCTGACCGCTTGTGCAAATATGCAAATATATGTGTTTAATTGATTAAATAAATAAGAATTATTCAAGCGACTGAGTTTAACAAAAAGATATATCACGTCGATATTTAAGTTTGAGTTATTAAATATATTAAAATTTTATTCAAGAAAATTATATCAAGTAATGATACCGGAATACTTTCAACATTTTAAAATGTTTTTAAAATGGAAGATTGGTTAATGAACTGCAACCAATTTAAAAGTAATTATATAAAGTTGAGAAGAATAATTACAATTTACAACTGGTCAAGTGTAAATCTATTAATGGCAATACAATATAACAAAATATTGATTAATTAAGCTATTTTCCGATGCAAAGTTTCTCTGAGATTGTCTTATCAAACGAGGGATTTGAAATATAATTGATGATTATGCTACTCTCTAGCATTTGTTCCAAGTCTTATCAAGTTGAAATTCATCCCCTCTCACTCTCTCTCTCTCCATCAAATTAGTGAACCATCTATCTTACTTCTTCCACAATGATCATTTAGCTATCTTATTTGATTTAGACATATTACGGAAGTAAAATACTATACTAAAGAAAGTACTATAGTAGTAAACTTGAAAGGAGACTTAGTATAGCTGGTAAAGTTGTTGTCATGTGACCAGGAGGTCATGTGTCCGAACCGTGAAAATAGTCTTTTGCGAAAATGCAAGGTAAGACTGTGTATAATTGACGTTTGTTTCCATCCGTACTTAACGATGCTGCCATCCAGAAATCCATTAGAATCCACCATTACCAAACAAATTATTAAGAATTTTTTTTATCTACTTAAGCTTGAAGAGAAGTCCTAGATTGATTCTTTCTCCAAAAATTAGGTCGAATAATATATGGTTCTCTTCAAATTGAGGTACAGACCAATCCTACCACATATTTCAAGATGTAACAGGAGCAAATTCGCTAATAGGAATCAGCCGGAGTTTTCATCATCATAAACTTCAAAACTTTGCAGTTCAAATCCATGGCAAAGAGATGAGATTCGAAACTGTACAAACAAAAATATCTTTGAGAAGCTCTGCAAAAGTAAGATGAAGGTGGAAGATGAGAGAGAGAGGGAGAATAGATATGGGGTAGGGGATACGAGAAATTTGATGGGATAGGAGAAATTTGAGTGGAGAGAGAAAAATAATACATAGCTTAATTTATGCCTTAAGGGTAGGAGGTGACCATAAATAGATATTTGACTATAAAAAATCAAAATGTAGCTATGAAATATAATTTTTTAAAAGGGTATTTATTTAAAATAAATAAGATATCAACCTTTGCTATAGGAGGTAACTAATCCTTTCTTATACTTATTCATTATTATATGGACTAATCTAGATAAGACAATTAACAAAGATACATGTACTCATGGCCCATGTAATACAAATTAGGGCTGGGCATATATTGGGTAAAACCGATAATCCGAACCGTTAATTGTTTATTGGGTTCTCGGGTTATTGGGTTAACGGTTCGGTAACGATTTAGAATTTTTCACTATCGGGTTATCGGTTCGGACCTCTGTTTGCCAATTCTGTTGATGGGTTAACCAATAACCCAATAAGAATTAATAAAATTACGACTTTACCCTTAAGTATATACATATGCTAGGGCTTCAGTTCATTCTCTCCTATTCTTTCTCAGCCGCACTCTTCAGTTGCTTCATCTTCATTCTTCATAGACCTTACTAATTACTCCTAGCGTAAGTCTTTAGTCTTATACATCAGGCTTTTAATTTCTATAACAAAATTCATCTTCATATTGGTATTTTTGACTATTAATGATTCTTTATTATTTTATTTTCGTTTCTTAATTTTGTGAGCTCACGTTGTGCAACCTATACCCACTACCAATTTCTGTTCGCACTTATCAATTCTCAATCGACAATCTTCGTCAGTTTCAGGTATATTGTTGAACATTATTCTTCTGTACAATATGTTGAGCTTTGACAACGAGACAACATTTTCTTGCCTTCTAGGTGTTTTTCATTTATGTGTTAGTATTGCCCATGCACAGATCAAGGTTTTGCTCTATGATTTTTTTTCCAGGTTAGGCATTTGACAAACAACATCCAATTTATCTTGGATTGTTAGTACTATATGTTTGGACTTGTTAATTTTAAGGTGAAATTGCTACTACTTTATATTATTATTAATGTATTTAGACAACTGTTGTTGAAGAATTAGTACTATTCCAGTTGTGTCCACTGGACAAATGCAGAAGTATACTATATGTGAATTCTTCTCTTTTTTGCTTAACTCCAGTGAATTGTCTTCTCTTTTTTGCTTAACTCTAGATTGAGTTATCTTATCGGGTAAACCGATAACCGAACCGATAATGATCGATAACCGATTAACCGATAATCGATATCTTATCGGTTCGATTCAGTTTATCAAATTTGTAAACCGATAACCGATAATATTCATAACCGAACCGAACCGAACCGACCGATGCCCACCCTTAATACAAATGAAGGATGTGTTTATCTGTTAGGACCGAAAAAAGTCAGGTGTCATGCGGAAGCTAGCAAAGCAAACCTTCAATGACGATAAATCAGACAACAAAGGAGAAATCTACCAAAAGAGACACAAACATTTAACGTGGTTCGGTGAACTAGCCTACGTCCACAACGGATATGAGCAATCCGCTATAACAAAAAAAAATAGTACAAAATATCGAGAGAACACCTCACGAAGAGGCAAACACAAGTGACACACTAATACTTGTCCCGTAAAGTTCTCCCCCTAAATAAGACTTTCAAGCCCCCTATGGCTGCATTGTGGATGTTACTGAATGAGAATGAAGGATCCTCAATTTATAGAAGTCCAAACATTTTCCTACAAGAAAAAGGACTAGCGAAATATTTGAGATTTATAATTTCCTTTTACTAAAAGGAAAACCCAATTAAGGTAATTATATTGCCCTTTTCCTTCAAGAAATAGGAAAACCAAATATGGTAAGAAAATTATGGCAAACACCTAACATTATCAAAGGTACTATTTATTAAGAATTTAATTTATATACGCTGTCAAGAAATTTTTACATTATTAATTCACCCAAAAGATATCTATATAAGTAAAATCCATCATAACAAGAAGTGAACTGAATTCCATTGGCATGTTAAAATTTTAAGATAAAACAAGTGTTTTATATGTTAGTCAATGCCGATCATTCATTTTGGAAAGAAGCAGAAACGGATAGGTGAATTTTTCTTTTATATGGTTAGCAAGGAAGTAGCAAAGAATTAACAAACAGTTAACCACTGAGATTCCAAATTGTAACTTGAATGTGGTATAACAGATAAAGGCGAATTCAAATTTTAAATGATCTGACACGTTTAAAATTTTTAGCTTTAAATATTAATTTTGGGTTCAAATTTACACTATAAGAAAAATTGGAATTAGCTATAAACTTTGTTGCTACTCTGTCGTTAAATATCACTAGTGATATAATATATATATATCAAAATTTTAGTAGGTTGTCATGTAAATATTGTCTCCGCATCGAAAATACTACGTACCAAATTCGAATGAATACGCAACCAAGAGTTTTCTTTTTTCCGTTTTTCACCCGATTTTCGGTACTCGTATTGGGCCTAACTAAACCAGAATTCGCACCGAAAAATTCCACATTAGGATAAATTGCCCTCTAACAAAAGCGGCTTCGTATCGATGACTCGAGTCCGAGATCTCTGATTAAGGAGTCGAGAGCTTCATCTGCGCATCCCACTGATGACAGATATCTTTAGTAGTATAACTTTATGTTGATTCAGTGACTAGAAACAATGTCACAGCGGGTGTAGAAAATTATGGAATGTAAAAAAACCAAATATATAGAAACAGGCATGCACAGAGAAGAATGCATTATTATGCATGTGGTGAGGAGAGAAGTGTATAAACAAATGCAAGCTAGAAAAACAAAAAAGAGAGAAGACCGAAGACTGAAGCAATTCCCAAAAAGGAAGAGAGAAATGAGAGTTTGTTTGACTACTGACAAAACCCTAAGCAAACTGCAGTAATAGTAGTAGTAGTGCATCACTGCATTGTTTTATGGTCAGACAGCTAAAGATGTTTCAGCCAGCGTTGAGTGCACGCGACAAACACGGGCGCTATATGAGTATCATATTAGGGTAAGAATTTTCATATTTACATAAAATTATAGTTTCTAGTTTATATGAACCTATTTCCATTTTGGTCTGTTTCAAAAAGAATGATCCCTTTTTAAATTTGGTAACAATTTAGCTTAAACTTACTATTCTACCCTTAGTGAGAAGCTTTTATAGCCACACAAATACTCTGGATCCCGTTTTGACTTGTTTAGGATCAAAAATTCCAAAAGTCTTCATTTTTTCTTAAACTCCATACCAAGTCAAACAGGTTCACATAAATTGGAACAGAGGGAGTACTAATTTTTCATGATTAAGTGATGAATTTAGGTAGAAATATGTAGTATATATATATATGTGTGTGTATGTGTGTCATTTAACTTGCATATACTCATATAATGTAAAGTTTAATACACGATTATTGTATTTTACATTTTGCGCACGTTGTTTATCTTACTTTTTCGTGATTATTTTTATTTATTATCCACAATTACTACTGTAAACAAGGGCATAGTTAGCATATGATTTACGGGTTCGGCCGAACATAGTAACTTTGCTCTAAACCTTGTATTTTTCTTAGAAATTTCATTGAATATTATAATCTATTAATTTAAAACTCTAATTTAAAATGATTAAAATCATGAAGACATAAACTTTAAATTTCGACTGCCCCTCTACTTGTAAATGTCTTCTAAGTGACATATTAATATAGAATATTTTAAATTCTAACTTCGCCGCTTATAAATATCTTCTAATATCGTAACATAAAATATCTTTTATATGTTGACAACTTAGCATATATAGAACTAAAGCTCAGAAAGCTTATCGTGCGATGTTCGACATCAAACCTATAAATATATTATGTGGATATTTATTGTAGCAAGTCTTTTATTATAGTTAGTACAGTATAATTTGGTGTATGAGAGTAATTTTTTTTCTTTCTTAAATGTGTCTGTTGTATGGATGGATGACGGTAGTAGTGCATCGATTCACGTGACTCACTGACTTGTTTTCTTTCATTTCTTTTCTCTTCTTTGGAATATTTTACTCCATTTTTTTCTTTATTAAGTTGACAGGTAGATAGACAGAAAAGAAAGGGAAGGGAAAAAGGAAAAGAAAACTGAAAGACATCTATCCTATCGAGAGGGAAACCATTTATGATAGATTGGATGCGTGCTTCTCTTTTCTAATATTATACTCCCTCCGGTCCAAAATAAGTAATTTTTTGGCCTTTTTTTGTGGTCCAAAATAAGTAATTTTTTCAGATTTCAAGAACGAATTAATTATTTTTTTCCTATATTGTCCTTGGAATAAATAGTGTTGGAATATGTGTTAGGAGTGTTTATGTGAGATAGTAAAGGCTAATATGGTCAATTACATTGCTAATTAATGCTAAAAGGTGGATTTCTTAATCTGTGTGANCTATACCGTGGGACTACACAGCCGAGGCAAGAAGGAAAGGAAAAGCCAAGTTCGGAGAAGCAGTTGCAGCACAGGGTATGACAAGAACCGGCAGGGTTTATACCCCTGAACACTTAGCTGAGTCGAGTAAGCAGACCTCTGGCCGACAAGCCATCATTGAAACTGGACCCGGTGATCTTTGGAGAAAGATACAAGCCAAGGAATACTCGGTCATTGACCAGCTGAACAAAACACCGGCACGAATTTCTATCTTGGCTTTATTACAAAGTTCTGATGCACACAAGAATGCCTTGTTGAAGGTATTGAGTGAGGCGTATGTACCAAGCAACATCACTGGAGGAGATATTTATTGTAGCAAGTCTTTTATTATAGTTAGTACAGTATAATTTGGTGTATGAGAGTAATTTTTTTTCTTTCTTAAATGTGTCTGTTGTATGGATGGATGACGGTAGTAGTGCATCGATTCACGTGACTCACTGACTTGTTTTCTTTCATTTCTTTTCTCTTCTTTGGAATATTTTACTCCATTTTTTTCTTTATTAAGTTGACAGGTAGATAGACAGAAAAGAAAGGGAAGGGAAAAAGGAAAAGAAAACTGAAAGACATCTATCCTATCGAGAGGGAAACCATTTATGATAGATTGGATGCGTGCTTCTCTTTTCTAATATTATACTCCCTCCGGTCCAAAATAAGTAATTTTTTGGCCTTTTTTTGTGGTCCAAAATAAGTAATTTTTTCAGATTTCAAGAACGAATTAATTATTTTTTTCCTATATTGTCCTTGGAATAAATAGTGTTGGAATATGTGTTAGGAGTGTTTATGTGAGATAGTAAAGGCTAATATGGTCAATTACATTGCTAATTAATGCTAAAAGGTGGATTTCTTAATCTGTGTGAAAACATCCAAAAAATCACTTATTTTGGACCGGAGGGAGTAGTGTTTGTGGGTAGCACTACAATTTACATTACCTTACCTTCAAACCCTTAATCAACAACTCTCTACATTCACATTTTCCTTTTTCTTGTTGATTAAACAAGAAAATGTGTGCACATATAGTTATTGGACTACTCCCTCCGTTTCTGTTTATGTGAACTTATTTCCTTTTTGATCCGTTTCAAAAAGAATGACCTCTTTTTAAATTTGGAAACAATTTAACTTAGTTTTTCAGTTCTACCCTTAATGAAAAGTTTTTATAACCACACAAATACTCTGGATCCCTTTTGACTTGTTTTACACCACAAATTCCTAAAGTCTTCATCCCTAATTATTACTATTGTTGAAAAACTAATTAACTTTGACTATTTTAAATCCAAAATGTTGGAAAATGATAAAGGTAAAATAAGCATATGGTAAATTATCCATTAGTTTTTCAAACTGAGTTTTCCCAAAATAAATTTGGAATTTATTTTCAAAATTCATGTTTGGCCATAAATTTTGCTCATATTTTGCCCAAATCCCAAATCTCAAATTTCAAATCCCAAAATCAGCTACCAAAATCCCAAAACTTGGAAATTATATACATGTTTTTCCAAAATATAGTTGGAAAATATGTTTTGAAAACGTATGTCCAAACACATTTTCATCTTCAAACCAAACTTCACCCAAATCAGATTTTTCAAAATAAATTTGGGATCTATGAACGCTAGCGAAATAACTATATTTAATATAGCGGACAAGTAAATTTGGACGAGAAAGTATTAATCTTTTCCTTATAAAAGAAAAGTGTGGTCAAATAAATGGAAACGAGTTGGAAATAGAAAAGAACTGGCAAGGCTTATAGCCTAATGATACTACTACAAGTCACTCAAACAATAGTGGTGTATTCGAATCTTATTATTCCTTTTTCCCTAATCTCCTATGTAATCAAAAAGTATTTTGGAAAAAATAAAGAGAAAAGAAAAGTTGAATCGATAAATTCGGAGTAGAAGTCGAGATGAAGATACCAAAACATTGTAGTAGTATAATAATAATTGGTACTTTTGTGTGAAAGTGTGTATTTATATTGGGGTTTGAGGAAATGTAATAAAGGACTAAGATTTTGTATTGGAATCTTAGGCAGAAACAGCGTAACGGGTACGTGCAGTTGACCCGTTACCCCAAACTCAGTCGTGACTCAACAACCAAAGCCTGCCTTCTTCCTTTGTTTCTTCTTTAATTTGCAAGTGTAATTGGCACACATTGTTTTCTGCAATTTTTGCAACCTTCGAAGTAGGCTCTTCCTCGTTTTCAAAAAAAAAAATAAAAAAAAATGAAAGCCTAACTAAGCACTATTATTTAAAAAGCATTTTGTGATGTCCATGACTGAGGATGGACTGATGAGGGCAAGTTAAGCAGGATTGACAAGCTTCTCGGCTAACAAACTTCTGAAGAAGGGGTACACATGTCATTTTAGACGAATCTCAGGAATGAGAGACGAAAGTGAAGAGCTTTATAAGTCATCACACAAGTTCAATGTACGCGCACTTTTGAGGCTCGATGTAGCGTAGCCTGAAAGACAAATCCGTGCGGGTCTAAGCTTAAAGGGAACAAACGGCTTGGGTCATGACAAGTTTGCTCCCGTAACAAAAAAAAAAGTAGTAAGCATAGACGTGATGCAACCAATTTGAGAGTTCTTCAAATGAGATAAACTTGAGCATTTTGATCAAACCACTAATAACACAGATTAATGTCCAGAAGTTGTTTATATGCCAATGTCTGTAAGGAACTCGAGCAACCAATAAAAGCAAACTTTCCCTCTATCAAACACACACTGCCAAAAGTCATAACCTTTTTTTTTCGTATGGTTATTGCACAAACAGTAGTCTTAAGTCCTCCTTACTGAAGCCCCTCCCTAAAACAGTGTAGATGTACAGTTTAGAATATGACCTTGCATTTAAAAATCATGTGAAGAAGCTGATGCCATTATTTTACTACAATGGTCCACCACAAGCAGCGTACAACGATGCCAGCTTAAGTTTTAACTGTTGCTTATCAATGTCAGTTTTATTCATTTTCAGAACTAAATGAGGACATGTATTAAAAGTAGAGTTTCAATTTTAAAAACTTCACAAGATTTACTGTAAGTTTGAAAAGTACATAATATTCATTTCACTACTTGTCATGTACTCGACTTTGCCAGACAACAATTAAAGACCTGAGTTGATGGTCTAGCTAATTGTGTCTTGATACAAGAACATATCGCTCAAAACCATTTCACAGCATTGTGAGAGATAAGATCCGAAGCACCCATTCAAAGACAACTACAAGCATGTTCCCTGATAAATAGAAAACCAATTCAAAGTAAATCCATTTTCAATAATATAAAATCAAGGGGGTAGAAACCAAGTTCGAGACAGTTTTAGTCCCAAGGCATTGGTCTCTGACTCCAGCATAATATGATGGGGTTCCAGCATAAGTACACTAGAACTCCAGCATAATATACTGGAATTCCAGCAAGTATACCGGTCCAGCATAATATACTGGAGTTTGGAGCACCGGTGCTCCAGTCTCTAGTATATTATACTGGAGCCAGCAAAGTATACCGGTTCAGCATAATATGCTGGAGTTCATACACAGGTGCACCGAACTCCGGTATATTATGCTGGACCGGTCTCTGCTGCAGCAAAATAGTGGCTATTTTTCATTGACTTGGTAAACGCTGGCTATTTTTGAATGACCAGTCCGAAAACTGGCTATACCGTGCTATTTTGGGTAAATTTTAAAAATAGCCAGATTTACAACTGGTCGTTCAAAAATAGTCCAATTTCAAAAGTAATAGAAATTTAGCCACTTTTTATATAAAGATAAATCTGAGCGAAATCACTGTTCAAAACCCGAAAAATCCTCCAGTATATTATGCTGGAATTCCAGCATAAGTATACTTGAACTCCAGCATATTATACTGGAGTTCCAGAATTAGTATGCTGGAACTCCAGCATAATATGATGGAGTTCCAGCATAAGTACACTAGAACTCCAGCATAATATACTAGAGTTCCGGCAAGTATATTGGTCCACTATAATATACTGGAGCCAACAAAGTATACCGGTCCAGCATAATATGCTGGAGTTCATACACAAGTGCACCGAACTCCGGTATATTATGCTGGACCGGTCTCTATTGCAGCAAAATAGTGGCTATTTTTCATTGACTTGGTAAACGCTGGCTATTTTTGATTGACCAGTCCGAAAACTGGCTATACCGTGCTATTTTAACCTACAGGACACCCTGGGCTGTCAAAGGATTCCGGGGCGAAAAAATAAAAATCTATGCTTTTTAACGTTTTCTTAATATATTCGAGTGTTTTTCACTTCAATGGATATCTACATCCTTGACGACAAATCACTATTCAATATGGATAACTGCCTTTCGAAATAATGTGTGTCTCTGGCATTTAGAGCTTCGTTATCACATAGAAGCTGCTTTCTATTCAGAGAATTCAAAATTGCTAATGAAATCTATGCAATAAGCAGTGGAAAATTGAATAAACAAATCATCTAGATTACTTCTAAACTTGTTATAAGAAACATAATGCTCAAGAAGACAGCAAAAAAAGGAACTCTAGCTACTGTTCAATGTTCATCTGTGATGCTGTACGTACAGCATAGATGACATCACTGACACAGAACAGATGCACTAGGAATTGACTTGAGAGGGGCGGGGGAGGCACCAACTTTTCATAAATCATCACTGCACATATTGCCTGAATGTATGCATCGCTGTTTAGATATCTTAGGCATAATTATTTTTCAATTCTCACATGGATGGCAAGGTAACAACTGCTTTCAGATTACCTGATATGTACCTGTGCATAGTACTTATCACAAAGGAGTCATCTCTGATCCATGCACTTCACAACATAGCTAGATATCAAAAATTCGGGCAACTCAAGCCCCAGGAAAAGTATAAAAAGTTCCAGCATCAGCGGACATGTTAATCTCAACAGTCTTGCAGCGAGATAAATTGAGAGTTATACAAGGATGTCACATCCGCAAAACTAATGAAATTATTGACCTTAGAGATGGAGGGATGGGATAAAAGAATTGCTGCAGCATGAAATAACCCAGCATAGAGATTAAAGCTTCTATGTCACATATGTCCAACTTAACAAATCCATACAAAAACTTGAAAGATCCTACTTCACTTCAAATGAGTACTTCTCAACTTTTATATAAAATTAATGTTAGCTGATATAGTAATAACTATTTACAGAACGCATACTGGATGCATTTCAATTGGGATGTACAACTTTCAATATTATGACTAAAACCATGCTACAAAAGAATTTACAACTACTTACGACTTACTTTTGGCATTTCAAAAATGAGGGCTAAAAGAGAAAAGAGTCCTTTGTGTATCTGTCGGATTTTCCAACCATCTACAGTATAGACGTGCTGCCCCAACTACCGATACAAGGGAAAGTGTCGCTAGAAATCCAAAATGTGAGACATCATTAACAATTATTGCAACTCCTAACATGATTGATTCTGCTAAACTTGCAACAGCAACCTCGGTTGTTCCGATAAGATTAGCCTTAGATGCAGGTATTCCAGTTTGTAGAATCTGTTGTCCAATGACATCATAGGACATGTGTCCCAGTCTTGACAATACCTGTGAAATAGTCAACATAAGTCTTCTTGAACTTATGATAACAATTATCCAATTTCATATCATCTTTACAGTCACTAAATCGTACAAGTACACCAGAGCATGCCAACAAAACTAGATGAATATAAACTTCTCATGAAGCAACCGATCGAAAGATAAAGCACTTTCAAAAATAGCCTCTTTAAATGCAAATAAAA
Source organism: Nicotiana attenuata (assembly GCF_001879085.1). Classification (NCBI taxonomy): domain Eukaryota; kingdom Viridiplantae; phylum Streptophyta; class Magnoliopsida; order Solanales; family Solanaceae; genus Nicotiana; species Nicotiana attenuata. The sequence continues at coordinate 475,312 of NW_017670678.1, forward strand.
GGTTATATAGTTAGCCACAAAAAATTCTCATTTAAAGCAAAAATAACAAGAGCAGTAACTTACAACTAAAGCCAAGAAAAAGAAAACAGGAGTCTGCTGAGAAAGAGCTCCACTCCAGTAGACAGCAACAGCTGTGGTCAGAAGAGAAGCCTGGAATATTAGGCCAGCAGCTCCAGCCTGATATTTTAAAATTCATGAAAGTTAGACCCAGACTGTGAATGATAAGAGGACACTATTTCTGACAAGAACAAGAAATATATAAGAAGCAGAACCAACCCTTAAGATGCCAAGGTGCTTGACCATCTTTGCAGAGACAAATGTTGCTGCGACGCCCATTAAAGCACATATTCCACTGAAGCCCCCAATAATAGATGGATTTAAACCTGAAATCATTACAGTGATGTTCTCTTGAGGTTAAAGTGGTCGCTATTTTCAATTTCAGTTTTTTTAGCAATGATGAGTTTCTGATATATTTTAAAGCTTTTGCAGGAAGTGCAGCTCTCATTCATCCGAGCAATTAACTACAAACTTCAGAAAGCATATAGGTCATACATGGATTATGCAAATTTCCACTTTAGTTGCAAACTTTTAAGATGGAGTGCATAACAAGACCAATGTTTACAGGATATGCCACTTAGAGTTGCAAAAACACTATTAATAAAGCCAGCAAGCTGCTTGAATTTAAAAGGTGTGAGCACCTAATTTACAACTAAAAGACCACCGTACTCGTTGGACACACTCACAATTTCACATGAAAAATATCCCGAAACATCCAAGAATTGGCATGTGTGCGTGTAACATAACCTAGGCGAAAACATGGTCCACTGGGTGAGACTGCCCAGGACACCACACAGAAACAGTCACCTATGCTTGCCAACGGCAAAATATTCCCACGGTGTCACACCTCCATTTTACTACCCCGGAAGGGTAGCATAAGGGAGTTTTTCCAATTTAAGTGACAATCGAAACGGGATTATTATTTAAAATCAGAGTCGCAACTTAGGATAATTTATGGTGTCCCACGTCACCGGTTTAAAATCCTGAATCGAGGAAGGTTGACTCTATTTACGGTCTGCGAACATAGAAATCCGGGTAAGGAATTCTGTTAACCCGGGAGAAGGTGTTAGGCATTCCCGAGTTCCGTGGTTCTAGCACGGTCGCTTTGATCATACTTGGCTTACTTAAATTGTCTAATTACTCATTTCAGAACCTATGTGCATTTGCCTCTTTTAATTAAGAAATTATCTTGAAACGGGTCACGCGCACGTGTACCCATTTGTTTGGGCGCGTCAAAAATCATGTCACGCGAACGTATCCACAATTAATAACGCTTTATTATTATTAAAGAAATTTGGCCGAAGTTGCGCGAACGCATACTCCGGTTTTGTTTTTAGAAATCGTAATCATGTCACGCGAACGTGTCCACAACCACGATGGTGTATTAAACGTGCCTAAAGCAAACTACGAACATTTGTCATTCTTATAACTAGGTTATGAAATTAATACGAGGGCCATGAATGATTAAAAGGCGGATGGCACACCTCGAACTATATGAACTAAATTTAATTAGTAGCTATGAAAACCCATTTTATTATTAAGCAAGTTTGTTCGAAGTTGCGCGAACGCATACTCCGAATTGATTATTAGAATTGTAATTATGACACACGAACGTGTACACAATCACAATAATATTTTAAATGCGCCTAAAGGCTTTTCTACGAGTATTTATTCTTAATATCTAGATTATAGAATTAAAGACATACCAACAGCAATTTTATGAATCCATGACATTGATATACTAAGATAAACATCAACAGGATCAAATAAGCTCCAAAAAATCAACTCGTTTTTAATACCAAAACACAGCTTTGAATTTCTCGGAGAATAACTATGGAGGTACGTCCATTTCTTCTCCACAAACTCACAATAGCAGCTAGATACAAAATTTCACACAAAATTACTACAAGTTCAGAATTCTCAACAATCCAACTAATTGATAATGGAATTTTAACCAACAAATCTTCCAAAACAAATAGGCACAAAGTAATAAAATTCATACTCAACAAAGCTTACAAAAAAAAACAATTTAAAGAAATGCGACTGAATCATGGCCATAAACATCACTGATATTAACAAAAAGGGAACGGACCTTTGACCAAATTGAAAGTCAAACCTCAAACCGGAAACAAAAAGCAACGATCTCAAATCGAACCTCGACGGAAATTCATAGAATCCCTGACCGGACTGCCTCACCTCTTGGACGGCAATTTCTACGATCGAACACCCATTTCAAACCCACTCCGTTTCGGAAGCCAAGACCAAAAGAACAACTGGAATTTTCATTATAATTTTCAAGTTTGAAATCAAAACTGGAACTAAAATGAACTGAAATCTCTTCCTTAATATCGATGAACTAAGATGAAATCGGAAAAATGAAAACCAGAAGCAAAAGCCAAAAACCCAGATCCCCTGTTCTATTTCCGTCACTCCCTCTCAATCTCGTGAGGGTGAGCAACGACCGATGGGCTTTCGACGATTGAGGGAGGCTGCTTTGGTGAAGGGAGAGTGGTCTCCGTGTTTCTGCTCGCGTGCGTCGCTGGTGTTCTCTCAAAGTCAGAGAATGAAAACGAACCAAAATTTTGAGGGGTCGGCGGATCTGTTTTTGTTACCTTAGGGATTTTTCTTTCCTTTCATTTTTTGTGGCTGATCGTCTCTTAGGTCTCTAGGTTGATATGGAGATGGAATTTTTTGCTATGGTTTTCTTTGTGAAGAAGGAGATGGTG